>NC_088330.1:27840000-28140000 GCF_036884655.1 Musa acuminata AAA Group
ATATCAATGTCAAACTGACACTAGCGGTGGTATCGCCTTGCACATGTGGTGGTACCGCCTAAACCCAGGAAACCGGGGTTGAGATGTTTTTAGGCTCCAAGTTTGAATCAACTTGACGCTTATAAATACCCCTCTCTTCCTTGGCTAAGACACAAGCACAGTGAGTTTTAAAGTGAGAAAACATTGTAGAAATCACTTGAGAAATCCCTCCTCTAGCTTAAACTTAGAGTTCTATTTAGAGAGGAGTGTGTACTTGTAAAGGTTATCTCCTAAACCTGTGAAAAAGAGAAGAGGGGTGTAAAAGGTGGTTGGTCTTTGCCTATTGAAGGAAGACCGATAGTGGATGCCGATGACCTCGACGGAAGAGGAATCGACGAAGTGGATGTAGGTCACGACGACCGAACCACTCTAAAATCTGGTTTGTATTTTACTTTGAGTAATTTATCTTTACTGCAAACCTCTTCAATAGCTTACTGCTTTTAATACATTTATGAACGTGTTTCAAGTTAAGTTTCCAAAATCGGTTTTCAACGTATGAAGAAATTTTCGTAACCGACGTAATTTTTTCCACTGTACTAATTTACCCCCCCCCCCCCCCCCCCCTCCCCTTAGTGTTGACTTTTTTCCTAACAATTTTCATATATTACTTTACCAAATATACATGGTTATACCTTCTCAAACATAAATATGAAGTCTCTATAATCTTTACTCACTTTAGAATACTGATCGAGAACTTTTTTCAATCTACTGTTAAAATAGTTTACTCTAATAGATGAAATGAATACCAAGCCTTAAAAATCTACTTTTCATCCTATGATATACAATATCTCAAGTCACCACCACACACTCCTCAACTAGTTCGTTTTGTTGAATAAAAACATCGATATATAGTTGAAACTTATTTTACTATTTTATACCAAGCCTTTATGTTATAACAACCTTTCAAACTACAATCTACCTCATTAACCGTATGCTCACTCCAGTCTTACAACACTAGTCATCATTTGAAAAACTATTTTATAAAATCTCAAACCTTCAAAAACTTAAAACATTTGGTTGTTTATGTTATTTCTAGTCACGTCCATATGCTTTACACAAGTTAACATCAAGATCCAAGTTAACACTAAAGACTCATACTCTTTTGAACATAATACTTTCTGATATTATGATCTTCAACTTAAAAATCTTTATATCATGTCATATTACTTTTTTTCTTTCAAAACTGTGAGCTATCAATAATGCAAGCCACTCGAACAATTATACTATAAGTAATTGGATTTATATGAATATACATCTGACCCTCTCAAACAAACCTCTTACCGTGCCAACCAATACTTCTCCGCAACACCTCACTCCCTCTTTAACTTCTCTACCGACTCACCTTGCAATGCCCAATAAAACAATACCCTTGGCACTACAATTGATGTCTTTATCTTCTCCTGGGCCAAGTGACACCGAAGTGCATCAACTTAATAAGGTACGTATCAATGACTCTCCACAAATTCCTATACCTACAACATATACCATCGCACTTGGACATCACATGATAACACGCTCCAAAAATGATATTTTCAAACCATACCAAATCCTTGACTTCCATACAATTACAAACTCTCCACTTGAATCTATTAAACCCACAATTATCACCCAAGCCTAAAAATCTCCATATTGGGACAAAGTCATGCGTGAAGAATATGATGCCCTACTCCATAATGCCACATAGACTATTGTACCATTTCATCACACACAAAATATCATTTGGTGTAAGTAGATATTTTGAATTAAGTAGAACCCAAATAGATCTATTGCTAGATATAAAGCATGTCTAGTAGCCAAAGGATTTCACTAATGACCAAATGTTGGCTTCACAAAGATATTCAGTCAAGTTGTTAAATCGATAACAATTTGACTTATCTTAAGTTTGGCTATCACAAAAGACTAACATATACGACAATCGGATATTAATAATGCTTTCTTACAAAGGACCCAACTAAAAATATCTTTATGCAATAACTTTCTGACTTCATCCTCCCTCAATATCCAAGCTATATTTATAAACTACAAAAAATTATGGACTTCATCAAGCTCCAAGAGCATAGTTATACTAAACTTAGCTCATTTTTGGCATTAACTGATTTCATCAACTTTAAGTATGACACCTCATTATTTGAAGTACTATATATCTACCAGTGTATATGGATGACATTATTGTTATAAACAATAATCCTATGGAGATCTAGGAATCTTAAGCTACTTTTTAGGAATGAAAACAATATTCATATCTTTTGGACTTTTCCTATCTAAAAAAAGTACATTCAAGATCTACTATCAAAGATGAACATACATAATGCCAAAAAAGTTGCAACTCGACTCTTTATCACTGAATCACTCAAATTATATGATGACAGTCCTACTATAAATTCTACACAGTATCGATAAGTACTTGGTTCTTTATAGTACTTATCCCCACATATCTAGACATCTTATATGCAGTCAATAAATTATCATAATTTACGCATCGACCCTCTACTATGCATTGATATGCAGTAAAATAAGTCTTGTGATATTTAAAATAGACTCTCAATTATGGACTTCTTTTTCGTAAATACTCATCACTCATCTTTTTATCTTGATGCCTTCGTTGATGCTGATTGGGTAGGCAACATTGATAATAGAATATCTATGTCAGCTTAAATTATTTTCCTTAGAACAAATCCAACTAGTTAAAGTTCTAAAAAATAAAAACTATCATAAGATCCACCATTGAAGTTGAATATTGAACCATCGCCACCACTGCTGTAGAATTCAATTGGGTTACCAATCTGCTATAGGAATTCGACATCAACTCTAAATTTACTCATACAATATACTATGATAATATTAGTGCAATCTACCTATGTGACAATCCAATGTTGTATTCACGTATGAAACATATTGTCATCGATTTTCACTTTGAGATTAAATTATCATATGTCAATTATGTGTTTCTACTATTGATTAACTAGCAGACTCCCTCACAAAGCCACTCATAAAATATTCTAATTACATAAGTTCAAGATTGATATTTTTAATAAAAGCTCAATCTTACGGGGCAAGATCATCTCAAAAGATCATGAGAGATGCTAATATCATATTTGAATAACTGATTTGATGATAGAGAAAATCTCATATTTGAATAATTGATTTAATTATAAGATTTGAGTGATTGATCGAGAAAAATCTCTCCTTGAAACTTGTATTAATACTCTCGTCACTTCGATCAATTAAGATCAATTGTAATCTATTTCTCAATTCACTACCATGTTGATGCCTTTGAACGCAGCGTCAGTGTCATTCTGTATGCATTTGGTTCTATTGATACATCTGTTTTAGGCAGCGTCCTCCGAAGGATGAACTACAAAGGTGTAGAGTTGAAGACACTCTTACTAGTACACAATTCAGTTGACCTTCAATTGGGGACTCATTCGTTTTGTTGTGTGAAATCCAACATTTGTTTTTCGTAAGGAGCTTTGTCATGATGTGAATGTTCCTTACAATATAGTGAATGGAAACTGTGAGCCTGTGCCAGATACATCAGCTCCTGTTGTGTACATCACTCACTATTGGTGATGGAGGAAATCTTGAAGGGCTTGCAACCAAGAATGACTCCACATGAAATGCTGCAGCATTTGTGCTTGATAATGCTCAATTATGTGACAAATGCAAGAAAAATTTCTTTTCTCGATGGCCAAATTCTTCTTTTTTTTCTTTTGGCATGTGCAATGCAGCATGACAGCCACAGCCCAGTTGCTCAGCTCTCAGAGAATCCAGCTTCTATACCTCGCACAGAAACGATGATGGAAATGCCATGGCTGCTGATTCTACAGCGACCACCAGAAGACCGCAAATGAGATTTCAGCCATGTAATGGCTGTTCATGAACCACAAACTTCAAGGAATAAACGCTATTATGTGTACAGCAGCTACTAGAAGACTGCAAAAGAGATCTCAGCTATGTACTGGCTGATCATGGATTACAAGCATCAAGGAGTAAATGCTGTATACCTATCGCTACTCTCCCAACTTTGGATTATGTATGTAATGAAATACTTTTATATATTGCGGTGTGAGTTGTGAATTAGCTTATGTGGTGCAATTATAGGTTGGCATATGAGGCAGTTGTGTCTTTCTTTATCAGCTCTAGGTTAGGAAATATTTTATTGAAGAGTAGATCAGATTGAACTCACTCCCATCTTAGGTAGACCCATTAGCACTAAACTGTGATGTTAAGATGGCTCCATTCCTAAGAGCATGCACTTTCCAAAATTCTTTCTCACAATTATGATTCTTATAAGAGTTATTAATTATCATGGAAATTATCTCTGTTCTTTATTCTTTTTTATAATTCTACAATACGTCGCGAACAATAATTCAATATCTGTTCATTCAAAACTCTTTTCAGATTTTTCAAAATTCTTAGGAAAGATTGGAGGATAAGTAGAAGAACATAAGTTCACTTTTGTTTCCCTCTCCTTCTTCTCTAATAAGAAGAAATTAAATTTCAGTATAAGATTGAGCGTGTGTCGACAAGCCTAACATCAAATAAAATTGTAAGCATTAATGCTCACATAAATGTTGAAATAGGCTCATAAACTAAATTAATTTGTTTTTACATGTCAATTACCCAGAAAAAAAAAATCATTTGGCACGCTGCTAAGCGAGTGAAAAGCATAATCAATTGTTAACAATATAATAACAAGTAAATAATGCCTATAAAAGTTATCAACACTAATATGTTTATCCACTTATTTTACAGTGATTTATCAAAATACATAAAGCTAGATCATAATTTTGCCTTGCTTTTCTAACAAGGGATAATGTAAAGAGATGGCTCAAATTGTGTGCTGCACCATTACAGCCAAGTCAAACTAAGTTGAGTGCCAAAAAGCAAAAAGGAGACCTAATTCTTGGAGGGTAACAATAAAGGATATGATGAACTCAAGATCATTAATCAATAGCTGATCTAGAGATGAATGGTTAAAAAATAACTGCTAGATTAATAGGTCTACTGAGTCTAAATTAAATAAAAAATGAAAAAAAGGATGAATTAGGCCAGAACATGTTCATCTGAGTCTAATATGATCTTCAAAATAGTTTTGCAAAAATGATTTTGTTTTGAGTCATTAGAAAAGAAATTTATATCAGAATAAATCATGGGTGAAAATAAAAGGGGAAAATATTATGAATTTATTGTTGCCAGACTCACATGACATTCCTAATCATACAAGATATCGTAATTAAATTATCAATTATGATAAGATGAAATAGAAAATTTACAAGTAGAAAGCCTTGAAAAGGACAGAGTTTGATTAGAAAAAAGAACACATTTGCCTAAAAGACACCAATTTTGAGAATTGGGAATATAATGAAGCTGAAATAATACAACACCACCGTCAATCTAAATCTGGACGAGACAAGAAGAAGGATTTTAGGTGACAGCCAAAGAACTGTCTCGAAATGTTATGCCCATGGGATGTTAATCTTGAAGCTAAATATCAGATATAAATTAAAGATCTTATCAAGAAAAAGGAGGAGAAAGATACAAATTGTTAACAGGAAGTATTAGATGCATAGAAGATTAAGATTGAGGAGTTCATATCAATGTTTGGTTTGCTTAATGATGTTAACGTCGAACGGTTGAGATGATCATGATCGATTGCTGTTACCTTATCAAGTATTGGCGAAATAACTGGGCCCCACAGAAACACCTTATTTTCCAACCAATAACCGTGGAGATAGTGAGACGCGTAAGAGGGAAAGGGTAAAATGGAAACTTTCGAAGAAGACCACCGATTCTTC
This sequence comes from Musa acuminata AAA Group, assembly GCF_036884655.1. Lineage (NCBI taxonomy): Eukaryota > Viridiplantae > Streptophyta > Magnoliopsida > Zingiberales > Musaceae > Musa > Musa acuminata. Next base: position 27,845,838 of record NC_088330.1, read on the forward strand.
GACGCGTGCGCCGAGACCAGCGGTCGGGGGCCGCCGCCGTTGCCCGATAAAAGCCAACAGTTGCCGCGATCTACCGGTCTCTTCCTCCTCTCATGGACTTCCCCCGGTCCCTTCAGCTCTCGACGACACTCATCGCCCTCCTCTTTCTCCGCTTCTCTTCCCTTTCCTTCTCCTACTCCGACCTCTTCGAGTCCTGGATCAGGGAGCACGGCAAGCGCTACGCCTCCGAGGAGGAGAAGCTTGCCCGGTTCCATGTCTTCGAGGACAACCTCGCCTTCGTCGACGCGCACAACGCTGCCGCCAACTCTTCCTACGAGCTTGCCCTCAACGCCTTCGCTGACCTGCTGCCCCACGAGTTCAGGGCCGCCCGGCTAGGTCTCAGCGCCGGCCTCGCTGTGCCGAGGGCCAATCGTACGGCGTTCCGGGGATCCTATGGCGCCGTTCCATCCTCGGTAGATTGGAGCAAGGAAGGGGCCGTTACGTCGGTCAAAGATCAGGGGAGCTGCGGTATGAATCTGGGCTGTTGCTTTTCCTCTTCCATTTCGATATAAAGCTTTTATTTCTTTTATCGCTTTTGGGTGTTTCATTCGTTGGCTTATCTTGTATGCCTTCATGCGAGGAAAAAATATCTCTGCTTTTGATGTTATTGAGATATATCTTGCAGAGTAGAAAATGCTTACTAAAAGAGAGGAGATTTAGTGTCTTATGTGAGTTGGACGCAACGAGGCACTGCTCTAAAAGCAGACTTGCCTCCTAATTGTACAGGGTCGGTGGCAAGTGTTTTCCAATCTATTGCCATTATGACGGCATACTAGTGACCTTGTGACAATTCTCCGCCCAAATCAAAGAAATGTCTAATTCTGTGCTTGAAAATTAAGGGAGATAACGTTTGAGATTGAGAGGGGAAGAGGAAGATATTCGGAACAGAGAGAGCTTGGTGGTAACCAAGAGTTCCTTTGACTCTATCTATTGAAGTCCAATAGTTGAACCTTTTTGGTTCCCAATTGCCAAGTTGTTGAACTAGCTTGGGCAAGCGTCAAAGCTGCCAAAAGGTTTGATCAGGCTTCAATTGCAAATTACTGATAGTCCAGCAGCACCCGGCGAGAATCCACTGAGATGCCTCATAAACCATTCCATCTGGACAAGCCAAGCTCATATCCAGATTCAGGGTATATGGAAGCAGTAACAAGAATCAAATCAATTGGTTCAAGTAGAAAGTATAAGGGGCTTCCAGTCCTGTCAAAATTTGCTTTAATCAGGCAGGTGAGAAATGCAATATCAACAAAATAATTCTATGTGGAACTAGGGGAAATAAGGGATGTTTTGAACCTTTTACAGTCTCCTCACAAAAGACTAAAAGATAAAAAATTTAAAGTAGTATAAATATAGTAAATCACATAAAGAAGGTTCAGATAAATTGGGACTTATGACTTTGTTGTTGTTGTAGTATGCCTTTTGGTTGGAACCTGGTGGGTTAGGCCTTCCAATGGTTTTTAGTCAGATTGCTATCAGTCACTAAGGTAGTAAAGGTTGTTCATTTAGTCCACGAGTTGGGTTGTATGACAATGTGTACCAGAGTTGACGAAATGATATTCTAATAAGTTGTTATCAAAGGTGTTTAAAAAGAATAGAAAAACAAAAGAGAAGATGTGGACAATCTAAATTATGTTTATAAGAAGAAATAAGGAAATTGTCAGATCGTTATCATCAAACAAGAGATATTGCTTTATGCCCTCAATTTTCCATCTGATTATATATGCAACTTACTAACTTATAGGTTAATTTTGGGTTAAGGTAACTGAATATGAATTATTCACATATCGTAAGGCATCATGTCGAAATATTCATTGTTATGATGTTAGTCACATAGAATGCAGTTTATGTAATTATTACAAAATGGATGAGTTCAAATTCCATATTGACGGTCTCAAAAGGTTCCCACACTGGTGAGTTCCCAAATGGTATATATGATGGATGACTCACGATTTTTCATCAAATTCATTAAAAGGTAAACTATCTAATTATTACAAAATGAGCACTAGCATCATAGAAGATAATCACTCTAATGTTACTGTGGCACCATTTCAATCCATGGAGTCTCCTACTTTGTTTGTCCAATCACTAAGGTTTTGTTTCCAATTTAGGTTTGTTCCTAATGAGAACTGCAATAACTTATGTTCCACAGGATTTCCGAGAATTTTATTTATGTTCATGTACATGCTAACCAACAAAGTATTTGATCTTGTACTTTGTCATAAATTCACATGCTCTCTAAAAGTTTGTAGACTATTTCTGTATTTCCTATTCTAGAATGTTATATGATTCTTGAGACCTGTGTTATCTAGCAAAAGAAGTATTCAGAATGAGCCTAAAAATATTGATCATAATGGAAAGACATTAATGAAAGAACTGCTTTATTGGATGGTTGTCATCAGCCATCTTCTCCTGTTTTATCATCTTCTTGGTTCTTGCTATATCTCATTATCGTTCTAAATATTTGCTTTCACTTGTAACCCATTTTGCCTTTTTTTTGTTACCTTAATATGTCCCTACTGCACATAAATAAATATGAAAAATGGATTAGGAGTTAGGACAGCTCCTTCAACTCACTCTCCTGCATTTCTTTCTTTTCTGACAGTCAATTCCTCCTGCTTTATCAGCATCCAAGGAGCAATAGAATTGGATCTGAATTCCAGCAGGAAAGCATCTTGAACCTTTTATAATAGAAGAGGTCCTTGCCAGGTTTTAAGTGATCATATACCAAACTTGTCCAAGAACTAGATACATCGGTATAACTTAAGTTGATTTATTGAGGATTTCATTTCTGATGCACACTACCTCAGTCTAGTGTCAGCGATTATGGTATGTATACTCTGGTGTACCTTTGGGTAAGAATATCAAAGATATGTCTCTTACATTGATATATTTTGGTACATCAATGTGCGACATACTAGTATGGGAATGGACCAGTAATTATTGGTTGATACAGATCAAAGTGAGTCCATGGGATTTAAGTCTTATTAGGTATTGGAACCATTGTAACCTCATGTAGTATCAGTAACCTTGGCTTGTGTTTGTGTGCTTCATTCGTTAGTGCTATATATCTTTGTAGAGGTGGGCTTAGTGTTCAGTCCTCCAGAAAGCAGCAGTCCTCCAGGAAGAAACTGCTTTTTAGAGCTTATGCAAGTGCATATTATGAACAGAAAATAATGCTTTCCCTTGAGCTTTTGGAGCAGATGTCAGAAATGCAGTTGGTAAGTCAAAATCCTTCAGATTAGTTTCACAACAATTTCTTCTTTTTTGTTAAAAAAGTGACTTATAGGGCATTTGTAATTTTTCAATATCTTCAAATTGTTCGTTGACATCTTCGACAAAGTTGACTCATGCATTAGCTTGTTTATTCGGACACTCGTTCATGTGGTGTCCTACTTGTTTACATTTAAAGCAAGTAGAAGGGTGACTTGTGCGACTTGATTGCCCTCCACGGTTGTTAGGAGTTAGTTTGGATGCATTATTCATGATTCCGTTAGCTTTTGATCCACTAGCATTATAATAAGTAGAGCCAACTTTAGAACAGGAATGTAAAGGAACATTAAAATACCTCTTTGCTCCACTTCTAGCAATTTTTGCTTCAACTTTTAGCGCTAATTGATAAGCATCAGATAATCTCCATAGTCGTTGCATCTCCACTTCATCTCGAATCATAATTCGTAGGCCGCTGACATATCTTACAACAAGTTGTTCTTCCATCTCTTAAGTGTCATTTTGGGCTATTAACTTGTAGAATTCTTCAGTGTAGTCGATGACGATTTTGCTACCTTGCTAAAGATCATTAAATTGTGAAAAGAGAGTTTGAACATAATCAGATAAAGAAAATTTTCACGGAGCCGAGATTTCATCTTTTCCCAAGATGAAATCTTCATCTACTCTTTCCGAAGGTGTATCTCTTTCACCTTGTCCCATCAGATTGAAGCATAACCTCGAAACCTTGTAGCAATTAATTTTACTTTTCGATCTTCGGGCATCTCCTTGTACTCAAAGAATTTCTCAATGGTACTAAGCCAATCAAGAAACTCTTCAGGTTAAAGTCGACCATGGAACTTAAACAATTCAATCTTGATGTTGCCATTTGCATGAAAAAAACCTCTCCATGGATGAGCCTCCTATAACTTCTTTGGATGCAAAGGGATTCATGTCTTCGAATCCATCACTTGCATAGCCATAGCTTGAGCCTCTAGAGCCATGGGTTTCGTAACATTCAAGGCGTATAGTAAGCTCTTCAACTTGTCTCCTTGGTGCTTCAATGTTTGCATCCCTTTCATCTCTATCTGGTTGCATCATTTGTTTCGTCACATCGTCCTCTTCCCCTTCTAGTTGCCATAAGAAGGAAGTACTCTAAGAGCGTAGCAAGTCTCTGATACCAAATGATGTGAAACGAGATGAAGAGAGAATAAGAGGACGAGAAAAAGAAGTGAGATATGAGAGAACAAAAGAGAACTCTCTCTTTTTCAAAAAGATAATTGTGAGCTAGTAGCTCAAAATACAAAAGCTTGATAAAATTTAAAAAACAAGAATGCTCCAGTAATCTTCCTTCCTTCCTCTTTTATAGATCCCTTGTATATTGAATCCCTCAACCACCTAGTTAATGAGTCATAATTTACTAAAAGTCAAGTACAAGTTACTATACATATTAAATTCGTGGTGCATTATATCTTGGTGGTTTTGAATTTTAATAATTATCTCAAGATATGAATCATTTTCTTGAAATTTGATAGGGTTAGCTTAAAATTTATTGTCTTGGAACTTGGGAGCTTTCAATGCTCACTATACACTTGCATTATTGTTACTAAATTTGTCCTTGGTATCCAAAAATGAAGCTGACTGCTGGAACCATAAATTTTTCTTAGCCTAGTTATGGTTTCTGCATTGTAAATTGCTACTGTCTAAGTGGGCTTGAAGGTGTGACATGAACATGATACAAGAGACTAAATAAGTTTAAAAACACTCGAGTATTTTTTTTAATGTTTTACTTACAGTGGAAGTGCCTATTTTTTCAGGTGATTGTTGGGCCTTTTCAGCCACTGGTGCAATAGAAGGAATAAATAAGATTGTAACTGGATCTTTGGTAAGTCTATCAGAGCAGGAGTTATGTGATTGTGATCAGAGTTATAATAGTGGTTGCAATGGTGGTCTTATGGACTATGCTTTCAAGTGGGTGATTGAAAACCATGGACTTGATACAGAGGATGATTATCCATATCAAGCTAAACAAAGAACCTGTCTAAAGAACAAGGTAGTGACGAACACATAGTATTATTGTTGTCTACATATATTGCACTTTTGGCAATTCTTCTGTCAGCTGATATTCTTCATATATACAGCTGAAGCGTCGGGTTGTAACAATTGATGGCTACAAAGATGTGCCTGCAAATAATGAAAAGCTTTTACTGCAAGCTGTTGCACAGCAACCCGTGAGCGTTGGAATTTGTGGAAGTGAAAGAGCATTTCAGTTATACTCGAAGGTCTGCAACCTGCTTAAAGAAGCTCATTTTCTTTCCACAGGTTGTTATTGCTGAATTCTCATGGTTTAGTCATTCACCTCTTTCATTCACAGGGTATATTTACTGGACCTTGTTCAACTGCTTTGGATCATGCTGTCCTGATTGTAGGATATGGTTCGGACGACGGTGTAGATTATTGGATTGTGAAAAATTCATGGGGAAAGAACTGGGGAATGAATGGTTATATGCATATGCTTCGTAATAGTGGTGATTCACAGGGCGTGTGTGGGATTAACATGCTAGCTTCCTTCCCAACGAAGACTTCTCCAAATCCTCCACCACCACCAGCTCCAGGTCCCACTAAATGTAGCATTCTAACCTACTGTCCGGCAGAGAGCACGTGCTGTTGCAGCTGGCGTGTGTTGGGATTATGTCTTTCATGGAGTTGTTGTGACCTTGAGAATGCAGTTTGCTGTAAGGACAACCAATATTGCTGCCCATATGATTATCCCATCTGTGATACCAGTGGGAAACAATGCTTGAAGGTCTGACCTCTCTTTGACGCTTAAGCTAACATATTTTTCCCTTTTGTTGTTTCCTTTTCTACATTGGTGATAGCTAATATGGTAAAGTGTGATCATTTTTGTTTTCATTTTTCTTCTTTCTAAGTGCTTTCCAACTATACAAAACTTCCAGTAATGATTTCTTCATATCCTTTTTGGGTACAAGTTGACCTTGAGTATCCTTTTATTCCAAAAAAAAGAAGTATTCATTTTCGTGTCATTGTAAATTTGGTTCCAGGTTTTGTTTTTTGGCTTGTCCTTACGCATTCTGCATAATTCGCTTTTGCAGGGAAATGGAAATTCCACTGTTACAAGAGGAATTGCAAGGAAAGAACCTTTTACAAAAGTTGGGTCTTGGAAGGATTTGCTCGCGGCATGGGATCCATAAAGGATTTACCAGTAAGGAAATAATTTAACATATTTACATGCCATTTACTGCGGATCTCCTCATGCTAACTACGGTGTTGTGTATATGCTTTTCAGATTCCCTACTCCGAAGCATGTGTAAGGTTGCCAGGATAATGTAAAGTGGGATCATTCATTTTCAGCACCGCATGATGTGTTGATGTTTCATGATTGAACCTCAAATATCTGCCATATGTTCATAGTTATTGGTCAGTTGCAATTGCAGTGTGATGTTCTACTTATCTGTGTGTCATCGTCATTATAAACTATTATTTTGAGAGAACGCCTTCTTGAGATAATACACAAAACTTATGGTACCTCTGGTAGATTTGTGTTGTACCAAAAGCTACTCTTAACGGTGGAAATAAGTAGAGCACTAGATAGATCGGAGTACCTTTAGAGTAAGTCATTTTATTTAAGCAGAGAAGCTTCTGTCCTGTAATGTTTGAGAAAAAGATTGAGCATGTAAAATTTATCAATATTTGTCATTTGGAAATTCCGGGTGGTTCGGAGTGTTTTGTGTTGTATCGTATATTCTTTCTTGTCGTCATAGATAATGAGCTTCCTGGTGAGTATTACCTATGCATTCTGCTGCATATAGCCGTTTACAATGAAAATTTTGATTTGATTTGATTTGAGAGCAGCAAAAGAAGAAGAAAAGATTTTGATTTTGTAAAATTTTGAATCGGAATGTAATCGATTTTAGGTGATTTCAACTACTGTTATTCAATTTCATTTGATTAAAAAATAAAAAAAAGAAATTACTATATAAGTAAAAGTCTACCAATACAATATAGTCATGCATGATAAGACATAAAAGCTCTAGAGTTAAAACATGACAATGAAGTCCTACATCAAATATATCAAACAAATACAATTTTCTTTATTCCTTTATTTTCTTTCTTTTTCAGATCAAACTTGGAGTGATCCAGTGCATCCTCAAAGATTGTTGTCCTCTGGTCATTACTTTGATGCTTTGTCTCTCTATAATGCAAACATCGTCTGAAAATGGATGAATGGGATATAAATAATTACCATAACATTTAGCTTCATGAGCTGAGATTGAGATAGCTTGGTTACAATTTCTCACAAACAATGTTCGATCACCCAAGCTCTCAATCTTGATCCAAATTTTGTTCTTAAGATCGAGTCGAAATATATAGACTTCTTCAGCATTCAAGAGTTATAGAAGCACACTAATAATATCTCTCCGCAAGATTCAACTAAGCACGTATCATAATAATATATGTCAGATATATCCATAGGAGGTGGCACTTCCATTTTCTTAATCCGTAGAGGAAGAACTTGAAAAGTCACCAAGTGTTGGTCGGGGTGAAGAAAAGCATATAATTGACCCTGGAAGCTTAGGACTGACCTAAAATATCTAACATCCACATTTCTCTCCGTATTCCATGACTTGTCTCCTTGTTGCCAAATATAGAGTTTTTCCATGTCACATCCGAGAAAGGTGTAATCAGGATTCATCGGAGATGATGACATATGGAGGAACAGCGAAGGTTGATCAAGGGCTGGGAGGTCCAATCGCACACGAGAGAAGGGATTCGATAGAGAGAGAGTGCAATTAAATTGCGGCTTTAGAACCAACCAACCGTGCGAAGAGCCACAGATGATTACTCTTTCACTGGAAGAAGCAGAGATTCTAACGTTAAATGACATATTCTCATCTATTACGTTGTGTAAGATGCAGGCATCACTAGCAACACTAAGCAACCACGGGATTTTGCTCATGGTTGGGTTGTATCTTGGGGTCGTGGCCAACCATTCCTTGCATACGGTGCTCAAGCGCATGGCATCCTTAGGGTTCATGCACATCAATACCGACTCGATAATATCGATGGAAATGTTCTTGATGGCCTTGGCCTTGGCCTCTGCCTCGGCCTCGCATATTCTCTTCTCCTCATTTCTCTGTTGCTTTTCTGTAGATCTGCTACCAATTCATACCACACCTTAGATACTGGTAAGGATTACGAAGAAATCTAGTCTAATCTAATGTAATGGGAGAGGAAAATGGAAAAAAAAAACACTCGTAAAATATTTATAATAGTTTTGAGGATGTGAAACTATGAGGTCATGTAGACGCTTAATATAATCGAGAGAACAAAGCAAAAAAGAAGAGAAGAATTACTGGGTTAGAAACGGAGGACGAAGGACATTGGAACAAGAACCCTCGACCCATCCCTTTCCTTTCATCTGATCCTTTACGCGAGACGTCTCCGCTTCGCCGGTCATGCTTCGTACTGTAGCAATGCTATGCTTAAATTGGGACCGTCATATGCTACGATTAAAAGGGCGAGTCAAATTTGGAGTCACATTAGCGATAAAGTTTGAGGATTACATCGAATTCGATTATTTGAAACCATTTATAGAAGATATAAAAAATGATCAAATCGATAACTACTACCATTATTAAGGATGCTATATTACCATATACATGTAAATATAACATTCCTATGTTACCATATATATGTAATATAGGAATATTACATATTGTGAAGAGGATAACATTCCTATATTTCACTTTGCTATATTACCATACATATGTAAATAACATTCCTATTTTTTGTTTTTGTAACTATGGAATGCAATCATTAATTATGGAGATCATATCTCCTTGTATAAATTCATATAATAAGTGAATCTAATTTAACTAATTAAATAAGTATAAACAAGAAAAAATATATCAATTTATAATGATTCCTCATCTTTTGAGAGCGTCAACTTTTACTATCGATCGTTCTCCCAACGACTAAGATAAACATTCCTTTAAAATTTTCTCTTTTTCAAGGCTTGTAAGAGAACTTTACATTTGAAATAGTAAAGTTTTATAAGAATATCACACATTCTACAACTTAATAATCTACCTAAAACTTAAGAAACTCAAGAAATACTCAAACAAAATACAACACTTAACAAGCTTAAGAATGGATGCTTTACTAGACAAGCCTAAAGGAAAAACATATAACATCAAAAATTCTAAAAATATGAAATAAATTAATTAAAAAAAGGGTTTTAGTAGCGATAGAAGATATTTTGGTACCACCCAACTGACAGTCATCTCATATCACACATGGTGCTACTCTTGTCAAAGTAGTGCATTGATCGATTCAGGAATGACTGTATCTTGAAATGACGTAGCCCAGCTTAGAAGCGACGTAGCCCAGCTCTAAAGCGGCACACAGCAAATCCACGCTGTTCAGAATCAAGTGATACTTACTACTAAGGATACAACCTCGCAAGGCATGGGGTCGAAAGGATAGCCTCAGAATAGACAAACCGCTCGTTGGAAATGTCGGTGGATGCTAACAAGCACAGGGGGAGTTGACTCCCTACAAAAGGTATAAAAACCACCCATAGATAGATGTTAGGGGATAGGATTTACTGTTGGGAAATCTTGGGGGCGACATCAGATGCGCAGCGGAAGAGCAAGAAAACAAAATCCCCGTTTCCCAAAGAGATGTTCGTCGTCGTGCGAAGATTGGTGTGCAAAATCCGCGAAACTGAAAAACTGCGTATAGAGTAGATTGTGTTACTTAAGAAGATCGTATATCCCTATTTCCTTGCAGATATTTAGGAGAGGGTGAAGAAGGTCAAGTGTCCTCCTCTCTAGCGGTGATCCACACAGCAGGGCTACAACGACGCTCCTCAAAACTCCAAGCCTGCTTTGAGGTAGAGAGGGGAAAGAGAATAGGAGAGGTAAGCAAAGGCTCTAGCCTATGAGGCTCTGAATCCCTCCTATTTATAGAGGTCCCCTGTCAAACCCTAATGAATCCTCCCCTAGTGGGTATTGGATCTGCATCCAATAACCCAAGCCTTTTAGATTAGTGGATCTCTATCCAATAATCTCTCATGGGCTTTTATTAGATCTCGTCCATGGGATCCAATAATTCAGGGGCTTATTGGATATCTAATAAGACAAGGGCTCCGTCGGATATCTCATATCCGAACCTCTACTCATCGCAATGCCTACCATATGTGTGTGACCCTCTAGGCCCAATATCGAGTTAGTCGTGAGTCATACCTATCAGAACTCCTTCTAACTCAGTGAATTATTATCTCTGTAATAATTCACTCGACTCATCGACTACGGACGTACTAGGCCACTACGTCGTAGTCCCCAGACGATACAGGGGAATCCAATCCATTGGATCTGTCTATCCTCAGTTACTGTGTACCTATAGTCCCTCATCCATCTAATATCCCTGAGACCGTATATCGAGCATGGTGCTGTCAGACCCATACGGTTTCTACTCGAGTCTCGCTCTAATCGGATTCTCCCGGAGAACTCTTTCTCTCTCAACCCGAATGACCCTAGCTAGGGATTTGTCTGAGCAAGAACACATGGGATATTCCTCTCATGACGCCGAGAGTGGATGATCCTCTATCGACACTCAATAGCCCTCGTAAGATCGACTACCACTCCCAATAACCAATTGTACTTGATTTGGGACAACCAAATCTATAAGTCTGGTATCAAAGAGTGGAGCACTCATACAGGACATCCTTGGTGTCTCAAGTCTAAGGACTAGATATACCACTAGGACTACGGAATCGCTGTCTGACAATAAGGCATCATCAACCATCCAACATTTCGTAAGCGGATCAATCAGTGAACTCATTCTCCAATGAGTACCTATACTATATCCCTAGTGTCCCTACATGAGCAGCTATGAGACCAGTTGCATCCATCATATGGATGGGTATACAGCACACCAATCTGTCCGGTTATCACGATGTCCCTCTCGAGTAACCTATGACCGAGATTATTTAGGATATGTGTTTAAAGATGAATTGATCTCATTTTTGTGATCTCATCACGATCCGATTCTCATTGCACAAATCTAAGGACATCATAATATATATGTGCATATATGCAATAGTTATAAAATGATATATGCCAAAATATAATAAGCAAAAAGATTCTGTATCAAGTCACACGTGCCATCACTCACATGATCAGGATGTCATCCACATATAACACCAAAAAGGTGATAGCGCTCCCACTAACCTTCCTGTACACACAAGGCTCATCTTCGTTCTTAACGAAGTCATAAGATCTGATTGCCTCATCAAATCTTATGTTCCAACTTTGGGAAGCTTACTTTAGTCCATAAATGGATCTAAGCAAACTACACATCTTATCTGGGCAGTTCTTGGACACGAATCCCTTAGGTTGCATCATATACACCTCCTCCTCGAGGTTCCCATTGAGGAATGCGGTTTTCACATCCATTTGCCAGATCTCATAATCATAGTGTGCTGCAATAGCTAATAGAATTCTGATGGATTTTAGCATTGCTACGGGTGAGAAGGTTCCGTTGTAGTCAACACCTTGCCTTTGACGATACCCCTTAGCCACTAGCATTGCTTTATAGGTCTCTACCTTTCCATCTACTTCAATCTTTTTCTTAAAGATCCACTTGCAACCAATGGGTACAATACCTTCGGGCGCATCAACTAGGTTCCAAACCTTGTTGGAGTACATAGAATCAATCTCAGAATTCATGGCTTCTTACCACTTCCCGGAGTATATACTCATAATAGTCTCCTCGTAGGTCTGATGATCAATATCCTCAACATCCTCTCCTCTAATATGACCCATATATCTCTCAAGAGGATGAGATACTCTGTCAGACCTACATAAAGTTGAAACTTGTGTATTAGGTACCTGAACAAACTCGGGCTGTAGAGTGGTGCTTGAGCTTGGTTCTCCAACCTCGCTCAACTCTATCATGCTCCCACTATCTCCGCCAAGAATGTGTTCCTTCTCAAGGAACACTACTCTCTTAGCTACAAAGACCTTTTGGTCCTTAGATGATAGAAATAATACCCACAAGTTTCTTTGGGGTATCCCACAAATTTGTATCGCTCTGTCCTTGATTCTAACTTATCGGGGTTGTGTCTTTTAATGTGGGCAGGGCAGCCCCAAATCTTAATAACCTTAAGATCAGGCTTCTTCCCTTTCCATATCTCATATGGTGCAGACACTACCGACTTAGTTGGAACTCTGTTCAGAAGGTAAGCTGTGGTTTCTAGGGTATATCCCTAGAATGAGATGGGTAGGTCAGCGAAACTCATCATGGACCGTACCATGTCTAATAGCGTATGATTTCTTCTTTTAGAGACACCATTGAGCTGAGGTGTATAAGGAGATGTCCATTAGGATAATATCCCATGGTCCTTGAGGAACTGAGTAAACTCTGTACTTAAGTACTCACCTCCTCAATCTGATCGAAGAGTTTTGATACTATTTCCAGTCTGGTTCTCCACCTCATTCTTATACTCTCTGAATTTCTTAAAGGCCTCGGACTTGTACTTCATTAAGTACATATATTCATACCTTGATAAATCATTAGTAAAGGTAATGAAGTAGGAGCAACCACCAATGGCATGAGTTGACATGGGTCCACATACATCACTATGTATGAGTTCCAACAGCTCAATGACTCTCTATCTAGTTCCACTAAATGGAGAGATGGTCAGTTTTCCACGAAAGCAAGGCTCACAAGTTGTATATGACACATAGTCGAATGGATCTAGATATCCATCATTTAGCGATTTTTGAATCCTTCTTTCATGGATGTGACCTAGCCTACAATGTCATATGTATGCACTGTTCATCTCATCTCGTTTCTTCTTGAACACATTTACATTCATGATATGTGGAATAGTGTCTAGCATAAACAAACCTTTATGCAATATTCCTCTCGCCAATCTCCCATCGGTTTTGCTAGAATTTACAATAAATTGTATATGTGATAAGCAATACTGGTATCCAATACTAATGCACTATCACAAAAATCTGACAATTGGAGATTGATCATGAATATACCTAAAGCTTCTCCAAGCTTCTGTTTCACCCTTTCTGCAAAGTATTCTTTGCAGTTTCTCTTCCAGTAACCATCTTTGCCATAATGGAAGCACTGGCCTTTGTCCTTTGTTGGGTCTTTCTTAGCAATCTTTGATTTACCTGGTCTGCCCTTGCCCTTTCCCTTCTTAAGGGACCTTTCTGCTTTCCTTTTCTTTCTGGTCTCACCAGTGTAGAGAACTGACTTCTCTTTCTTAATAGAACTCTCTACCTCCCTCAACATATTAAGGAGCTTTGGAAGAGTCACTTCTAGCTTGTTCATATTAAAATTCATCATGAACTGTGAAATGGAATCTGGCAGGGACTGAAGCATAATGTCCACACACAATTTATCCTCTAGGACCATTCCTAGACCTGTGAGTTTCTCTATCCACTTAATCATCTTTAGGACATGGTTCTGAACCGGTGTCCCCTAAGTCATCCTAACATGGAAGAGACTCTTGAATATCTCATATCGTTGAGTCCTTCCCTGTTCCTCAAACAATTTGTGGACTTGTAGGAGAATGGATCTGACATCCATCTTTTCATGTTGTCTCTGTAACTCAGGAGTCATAGAGCCCAACATATAGCACTGAGCAAGAGTGGAGTCATCAATGTACTTCACGTAGTGAGCGATCTCATCCTTGCTTGCCCCTTCTTCGAGCGCAAGCATCACTGTATCAAGGACGTACACGATTTTCTCCGCCATGAGAATAATTCTCAAGTTACGAAACCAATCCGTATAATTTGGATCAGTGAGGCGGTTGACATCAAGTATGCCACGTAAGGGATTTGAAAGCGACATTTTCTAAAAATAAAGATGCAGCAGAAATGAATAACATACAGATTTTGCAAGAAATAAACTATCAAGATATGAACTTCTATCTTAATATACTCCCACTATTTTACTAACGAGTCACGCGATATCCTCAGCATGTGAAACGGAAGTCTCCGGCAGACTTCTAGTGGGGATCAGGATCCAATCAACGTCTTAGTGTAACCTCGAGGGACTCAGACCAATCACACTAAGCCTAAAAGGTAGGCAACTTTTGCCGATCACAACTCCTTGTGATTCCCGTCCTGTTCGGCCTCCGAATCACCATGGTCTCGAGGGACTCGACCAACCATGATACTCGGTTAAGTCAACACCTTCATTACAAGATGAGTCTGATTTGATGATATACCCTCGAGGGACTTGACCAAGCATACCATGTCCTCAGGTCATCGGTGACATCTCTATGTCGTAAACAAGATAGCGAATCGCGAAATAGGTGAGTCTCGAGGGACTCGACCAACTCAACCTACACCGGTAATCGGTTCCTACTTATAACAATGGAAGGCCACGTGGGTCAATCTAATTGCCTCACGTTTATCGACTTAATATTATCGAGAGAGATATTTCTATAATTTGGTCTTCTAATATGATATGTCACATATATACATATTTAATATATATCTACATCGCATGCAAATATATATATACATATCTAGTATGTGTATAAGCAATCACACCAGATGATCATGGACCACAACCTAATGTGATTAGGCCCGAGCCAGTAGGCCTAATCACTCACATCAAGATCTATGTGTGCAACGGTGCATCTCCATACCCTGTGATCGTCCATCTCATCCTCGTCGGTTCCATCGATATCTCGATGCATCCTCATGCATCGCGATCGTCCGTCTCGTGGGTCTCGCTATCGCATCCACGCTCCCGCAGCGCCTTCTCATGTGATTACAACTTAATCATAGGCACGCAGGCCCAATAATAAATGAGAAATATAATGGAGGCTCACAGACCCCAATAATAATAATCACAAGTATACACATCACACGGTCCATGATCATCCGTCTACACATCATACATCACATGTATAAATAATCATCATCATGTAGGACTACTAGATAATAATAAAAATAATAATCAACTAAACTTTTTAATTAATTAGTATTTTCTGAAATCAGGGACATATAGGGAATTTCTGAATTCATAAGGGTATTTTCATAATTTAGACAAAAGACAGAAATTAGAATTTCTCAAATTCACAAGGGCAAAACTATCTTTTTGCCCAAGAATGCCCTAATGCCCTACTCTCCTACTGTCGCCGCCGCCACCACCCTGCTGGCGGCAGCCTATGCGGTGGGGCGAGGGCGCTGCCCTCGCCTACAGGCGGCACGCCCATTAGCGGCGCTGCCCTCGCATGCAGGCGGCACGCCCACTAGCGGCACTGCCGTTGCAGGTGGGCGCCTCCACAGGCGGTTCTGCCGGCGGGGCAACGCCTGCAGGGGGTGCTGTCCCCCGGGCCGGCCGCCCCTATGGAGGGGTTTCTGCCCGCGGGCTGCCAGCCCCGCCGGCCGCAAGCCTGCTGCAAGCAGGCTGTCGACCGGTTGCTGCAAACGTAGCCCCTGTGATGCCTGCTCGCGACTGCGCTACACGCACGCAGATCAAGGGCAGCAACTATTGCTGCCCTTTCTCGCTATTGCGTCAACGATTTTGACGTCAAAAGTTTCTTCAAAACACAACATATGCAGTTCAAAACCAATCTATCGTACGAACAACCTGGCTCTGATACCACTGTTGGGAAATCTTTAGGACGACATCAGATGTGCAGCGGAAGAGCGAGAAAACAAAATCCCCGATTCCCAAAGAAATGTTCGTCGTCGTGCGAAGATTGGTGCGCAAAATCCGCAAAACTGAAAAACTGCGAATAGAATAGATTGTGTTACCTAAGGAGATCGTATATCCCTGTTTCCTTGCAGATCTTTAGGAGAGGGTGAAGGAGGTCAAGTGTCCTCCTCTCTAGCGTTGATCCACACAGTAGGGCTGCGACGACACTCCTCAAAATTTCAAGCCTGCTCTGAGATGGAGAGGGGAAGGAGAATAGGAGAGGCAAGGCTAGAGGCTTTGAGTCCCTCCTATTTATAGAGGTCCCCTATCAAACCCTAATGAATCCTCCCCTAGTAGGTATTGGATCTGCATCCAATAACCCAAGCCTTTTATATTAGTAGATCTCTATCCAATAATCTCTCATGGGCTCTTATTGGATCCCGTCCATGGGATCCATTAATTCAGGGGCTTATTGGATATCCAATAAGACAAGGGCTCCGTCGGATATCTCATATCCGAACCTCTACTCATCGCAATGCCTACCATATGTGTGTGACCCTTTAGGCCCAATATCGAGCTGGCCGTGAGTCATACCTGTCAAAACTCCTTCTAACTTAGTGAATTATTATTTCTGTAATAATTCACTCGACTCATCGACTACGGATGTACTAGGCCACTACGCCGTAGTCCCTAGACGATACAGGGGAATCCAATCCATTGGACCTGTCTGTCCTCAATTACCGTGTACCTATAGTCCCTCATCCATCTAATATCTCAGAGACCGTATATCGAGTATGGTGCTATCAGACCCATACGGTTTCTACTCGAGTCTCGCTCTAATCGGATTCTCCCGGAGAACTCTTTCTCTCTCAACCCGAATGACCTTGGCCAGGGATTTGTCTGAGCAAGAACACATGGGATATTCCTCTTATGACGTCGAGAGTGGATGATCCTCTATCGACACTCAATAGCCCTCGTAAGGTCGACTACCACTCCCAATGACCAACTGTACTAGATCTAGGATAGCAAAACCTATAAGTCTGGTATCAAAGAGTGGAGCACTCATACTGGACATCCTTGGTGTCTCAAGTCTAAGGACCAGATATACCACTAGGACTACGGAATCACTGTCTGACAATAAGGCATCATCAACCATCTGGTATTTTATAAGCGGATCAATCAGTGAACTCATTCTCCAATGAGCACATGTACTGTATCCCTAGTGTCCCTACATGAGTAGCTATGAGACCAGCTGCATCCATCATATGGACAGGTATGCAACACACCAGTCTGTCCGGTTATCATGATGTCCCTCTCGAGTAACCTATGACTAGGATCATTTAGGATATGTGTTTAAAGGCGAATCGACCTCATTTTTATGATTTCATCATGATCTGATTCCCATTGCACAAATCCAAGGACATCACAATATATATGTGCATATATGCAATAGTTATAAAGTGATATATGCCAAAATATAATAAGCAAAAAGATTTCGTATCAAGTCACACGTGCCATCACTCACGTGATTGGCTTACTGGCACCTATGACTAGCAATTACCATTCATAAAAACTGACTTAAGCTTCGAAGGGGTCAAGTCAGAACTCCCCTCTCCGACAATGACATATTGTGCAAGGACTTAGGACCAGAAGTCTCTCGCGGATCCATTGAAAAACACCCTAGGAGACGACGACCACAACTCTTCGTCCCTTTCTCGTGAAGCCTTCCTTTTAAGTAACTATGTAGATAACTTTATACAATCGGGACTGAACCAAACCGTGTTTCTTCATTAGCCACGATATAAAGAATTACAATGAGTAGTAATACTATTGTTCTGAACGATACTGGTATTGACAACCTAAAATAATAATATTGGCTAAATACCACTAGTTGGCCTTGGCCAAGCCATGGGTTGGCCAAATAAAGATTTTATTCTAACTCTTTTTCAGCCCTATAATAACAAATTTAGGATTCAGTAGATATAGGCTATAGCCCAATTTTGACACATTTAAAGTCAATTACAATTCAAATTTATTTTGACCATGACTTCAAAGTATCAACCACTCTTTTGCCTGTCATCAAGTCTCGATGCAAGTCATCCACACATTGTCTGATCTTTACACATATCGTGTTATCCTTGGATATATCAATTTATTCTTCTTTAGTACTATATCCAATGACGATGTCTGATTCTTTGACACGATTTTAGTTTTTTAACTTAACGTCCAATCTTCTAGCAATATGCAGCCTTAGTAGAGGTTCAATGCATTTCACCAAGTTGAAGTGACTCTGGGCTGTACTTGCTGCATTGTGTGCTACATACCCACACGTACTTGTGGAGTAGCAACAAAAAATAAAGGTCCTTCGATGAATCCTACTTGTCTAATCCAAGACAGATGCTATACTTGTCTATTCCTTTAGCCAACCCAGCATAATCGCTATTAATTCAATAGGAACGTCAAATGAATAATGTCTTCTCAGAAAGGTTTAATCCTAGAAGCTGCTACTCTTGCAACCAAAAGAACTCGAATTATACACAATGGCCTATGCATGTGCTATATCTGCCTTGGAGATCATGCTTCCCGTTATCGCCTTTTAACCATGGATCGGGAATCAGCATCACGGCTCAATCTTGTTCTAAAGGCATAAGGTTATCCTGATGAGTTCTCATGACGATCGAGTGAGGAGGTTGACATCGAGTATGAGGTAACAAGAGTGGTCTTGAGCTGGACTCTAAGCATCTGAGATCGTTTTAAGGTTGGGCTAGGGTTGGCTCCGGTCTCCTCGGAAATTCTACACTAAAAGTCAAAATCAAGGGAAGGATTTCTCGATCTGATCTCTCCAATGATCGACTTAGTTTTTATAGAGTGGAAATAGTATGGGTTTTTGGGTCTATCCTTAGTCCTTGTTCAGGCATTGGTGATAGGTTTTAATACCTAGGAAGCCAAAGAGGGGCTTATGGTCGATGGATGACGGATCTGTATGTCCTTTTATGACTCATTTATATGGGCAGTTGGTCCGTATGACCCCTAATGGCATGTCACCAGCAAAGGATGACAAAGGGAGTGTTGCCCGCCAGCCTTGATAATTAACAGGATTGAGTCAAATAGCTCCCTATGGGTTGTCACCCATAGGGGCTGACCAGGGGAGCGTAGGTCGGCTCGATCACCTAGGGACAAATACCCTTAGTAGTAGGGCCCTACCACCTCTAGTAAGTTGCAATTCATAGTGGTAGATAGGTTGCTGCCCTACTGTCGGTTGTGGAGGGGACAACCTGGGCCTTGTGTCTTCTATGTTGGCTCCTTTATAGTGGCCAGCTGGCAAGCTATAAATGATACCATAATATTCCCTATCATTTGTCTTGCCCCTGAAGGCATGCTTCAAGGTGCTTGCAAAGGGGTTTGAGTCATGTCGCTCGGCCATTCAATCGGTTAGGGTCTCCTTTTCCTAGTTGGGTTTTCCATTTTGGGAGCGTCAAGTTTTCTAACATTGGGTGTGGGTCAAGTTTCACGACTTAAGTGCCTTGGACATATTTTGCTTGATGACTCTATCATACTGGACATCTGGTGTAGGTTGAGTTTCTCGACTCACATATCTCGGGTATATTTTGCTCGATGCCTCCATCGTAGCGGGTATCTTGGTGTTGGTCGAATTTTCTAACTCACATGTCTTGTACATATTTTGCTCGATGCCTCAACGATAGCGAGTATCTTGGTGTGGGTCAGATTTCCTGACTCGCACATATCGGGCATATTTTACATGATACCTCCATTATAGCAGCCATTTAGCGTCAGTCATGTTTCTCGACTTGCACATCTCAGGCATATTTTGCCCAATATCTCCATCGTAGTGGACATCTAGCCCGACTCACATCCAGCATGAGTTGTGTTTTTTGATTCATACATCTTAAGCATATTTTGCCCGATGTTTCCATCATAATGGACATATAGCATGGGTCAAGTTTCTCGACTCATACTCCTCATGCACATTTTGTCCGATGCATCTGTCATAACGGATATTTTAGTATGGCTTGGATTTCCTATTTCACATATCTCGAGCATATTTTACTTGATGTCTCAATCGAAGTGGATATCTAGCGTGGGTTGGATTTCCTAAATCATACATCTCAAGCATATTTTGTTTGATGCCTCCATCATAGTGAATATCTAGCATGGGTCGAGTTTCCTGACTCGTATGCCTCGGGCACATTTTTCCCGATGCTTTTGCCATAGCGGGCATCTTGGAGTAGGTCGAATTTCCTTTCTTGTACATCTCGGTCAGATTTTGCTCGATGCCTCCATCGTAGAGAACATCTAGCATGGGTCGAGTTTTCTGGCTCGCATATCTCGGGCATGTTTTGCCCGATGCCTCCATCATAGAGGACATCTAGCATGGCTTGAAGTTCCCAACTCACATGCCTTGGGCACATTTTGCTTGATGCCTCCACTATAGCAGGCATCTTAGCGTCGATCAAATTTCTTGACTCACATCTCGGGTACATTTTGCCCGATGCCTTTATTGTAGCGTACAATTGGCATGGGTCAGGTTTCTTGTCTCATTCACGTTAGGCATATTTTGTCTGATGCCACCATCATAGCGGGGACCTTGGAAACGGTCGGATTTTTCGAATCACACATCTCGGGCACATTATGCCCAATGCCTCCACCATAGTGGGTATCTTGGTGTGGGTTGGATTTTCTGACACACATCTTTGGCTCATTATGCCCTATGCCTCCGCCATAGCAGGTATCTTGGTGTGGGTCGGATTTTTCAACTTATACATCTTAGGCACATTTTGTCCGATGCCTCCACCATAGTAGGCCTTCATCTCCTGCCATAGTGGATCTTGGGCTTCCGCCATGGCGGGCCTTTGTCTCCCGCCATGGTGGATCTCAAACTTACGCTCTAGCGGGCCTTTGTTTCTCGCCATAGTGGATCTTGGGTTTCCACTGTGGCGGGCTTTCGTCTGCTACCATAGTAGATCTTGGGTTTTCATTGTGACGGGCCTTCATCTCCCGCTATAGCGGATCTTGGGCTTCCGTCGTGATGGGCCTTCGTCTCCCATCGTAGTGAATCCTATTTATATTTTAAAAAAAGATAAAATTCCCTTGCCCACTGGATGTAACACCCCATCCTTGATATTAAACAACTAACTTTATTTAATTATTCCCATCGTATAAAAAATCACCGTGACAAGGCTTCTAAGAAGAGATGAGATGAAGATGAGATGAAGAGGAAATCAATTAAGAAGTTTATATAAATTTAATAATTTAAAATAATAAAATTATAATTTTATCCGTTTCATTCACGCATGTTATAACAGGTGCGATTTTTTCCATTAACAAAATTAACAACATAAGAAGAATTAGGGTTAAATGTTTCACCTTCATATGTATAGAGACCCCAATGCTATTTTTTAAAGTATAAGAACCAGAATGCTAACTATAGTTAACTATAGGGGATAATATGTAATTAATCCTCTTCCTACCAAGGCCACCTTAATGTAGGGATGTATTCTGAGTTGTTGTCATCCTTAATAGCCTCCAAATAGATCTTTAGTAGTAGTAGAAAGAAGAAGAAACAAAAAGGTAGCCAAGAAGCCCCACAACTAGCCTAATTCTAACTTGCACCGAGAGCCAAAAGAAGAGGAGTTTAGAAAAGGGTTCTAACATCTAGCCATAGCCCTTTCTTAAGTTCTAAAGCCAAAGCTCTGCATCAAGTTGTGCCCAACTATTATAAGAAGTCTACAATGCCTATTGTTTGCTCTCCAAACCTTAGGAAAAGGTTCTAGTAGTGAGAGAGGAGGAGAGTGAAAATGACAATGACACATAATTTGTCAATATATGTATTTCAGTAAACTTAGACAATATATGTAAACTTAGACAATATATGTATTTCAGTATCATTTTTTTGTAAAGTGATATGCTAATAGGCTACTCCTGGTATAATCGATTTCCAAGGTGTGAGAAGTTAATGACTCTTGTCCAGTAATGATCTTAAAGAGACTCTTGTTGGATGTAGAGCTCCCATACAAGTTGTAAAATAATTAAGTTATGTCCAACAACTTCAGCCAATCACATTGGTAGGGACTCATGTAGTGTCAAAAATATTATCGTATGGGGGTGGAGGCTTATCAAGAAGTATAACTTAGTTTATATTAATTTAAACAGCTTAGTCTAGAACCATCCCATGAACTGTGCATCTCAATCACTAGTGATATTATGCAGAACTTCCCAATACTTCAACACATTCTTCATTACTAACTTGGCAGTCTCCTCTATTGAGCAATATAGGGGTGCAATAATTAATGTTGCATGCTTTTAAAAACTAATCGACCACTATGAGTATTGATCCAAGCCCCCCTACCATCGATAAGTTTGATATGAAGTCAAAGGAAATGCTCTCCTATAGTTTAAAAAATCTCATTGGCTTCCACTACTTTGTCTTATCTGGCGAATAAGGTATGTCTGAACATATTTCTCTATATTAGTCCCTATATTCGGTCAATAGAAGATCCTCTCCATGAGAGCTAATGTCAGGTGAATGCTTGGATGTCTTACCCAAAGGGAATTATATACTCTCTTAAGAGTTCACACCTCAAATTGTCTGCTCAGAACATTGTTGAATCTCGGATTTTGATGATGAAACTAATTGATAGTATTTATCTTATCGGTATTTTGAGTGACACAAGAAGCTTTAATCAGGGAGAGATAATTAAAAGTAGGAAGAATCATGTTGTGTCGGAGTGGAACATGTCAAAAGATTAGACGTCAAGCCGAAGGATCGGTCGATGTATCAACAGAAGGCTTCAGGCCATAAGTTCAGGCATTAGGCTAAGAAGAGCGAAAATTACACCAAGAAAATCAGAGTTGCAGAGGTCAACTAACCGATTGGGCAATAGGCCGCAAGAGAGGACGATGCGCCGAAGAATCGGACGAAGCGTCGATGAACCAATGACATTCCGGACCACATTTGATTAGCTTTGTAATTATTGTCTAAATCGAAGTTGGTTTTAATTATATAGGAATAAAACCCTTTTCCTTCTTGGGAGCGTCGAGTTTTCTAACATTGGGTGTGGGTCAAGTTTCCCGACTTAAGTGCCTTAGACATATTTTCCTTGATGCCTCCGTCGTAGTGGACATCTGGTGTAGGTTGAGTTTCTCGACTCATATATCTCGGGTATATTTTGCTCGATGCCTCCATCGTAGCGGGTATCTTGGTGTGGGTCGAATTTTCTAACTCACATGTCTTGTGCACATTTTGCTCGATGCCTCCACGATAGCGAGTATCTTGGTGTGGGTCAGATTTCTTGACTCACATATATCGGGCATATTTTACATGATGCCTCCATCGTAGCAGCCATCTGGTGTCAGTCATGTTTCTCAACTTGCACATCTCAAGCATATTTTGCCCAATATCTCCACCGTAGTGGACATCCAGCCCGACTCACATCTAGCATGAGTTGTGTTTTTTGATTCACGTATCTTAAACATATTTTGCCCGATGTTTCCATCATAGTAGACATCTAGCATGGGTTGAGTTTCTCGACACATACTCCTCATGCACATTTTGTCTGATGCATCTGTCATAACGGATATGTTGGTGTGGCTTGGATTTCCTAATTCACACATCTCGGACATATTTTACTTGATGTCCCAATCGAAGTGGATATCTAGCGTGGGTTGGATTTCCTAAATTATACATCTCGAGCATATTTTGTCTGATGCCTCCATCGTCGTGAATATCTAGCATGGGTCGAGTTTCCTGACTCGTATGCCTCGGGCACATTTTTTCCGTTGCTTTTGCCATAGCGGGCATCTTGGAGTAGGTCGAATTTCCTTACTTGTACATCTTGGTCAGATTTTGCTCGATGCCTCCATCGTAGCGAACATCTAGCATGGGTCGAGTTTTCTGGCTCGCATATCTCAGGCATGTTTTGCCCGATGCCTCCATCATAAAGGACATCTAGCATGGCTTGAAGTTCCCAACTCACATGCCTTGGGCACATTTTGCTTGATGCCTCCACTATAGCAGGTATCTTAGCATCGATCAAATTTCTCGACTCACATCTCAAGTACATTTTGCCCGATGCCTCCATTGTAGCATACAATTGGCATAGGTCGGGTTTCTTATCTCATTCACTTCAGGCACATTTTGTCTTATGCCTCCATCATAACGGGGATCTTGGCATGAGTCGGATTTTTCGACTCACACATCTCGGGCACATTATGCCTAATGCCTCCATCATAGTGGGTATCTTGGTGTAGGTTGGATTTTCTGACACACATCTTTGGCTCATTATGCCCTATGCCTTTGCCATAGCGGGTATCTTGGTGTGGGTCGGATTTTTCAACTTATACATCTCTGGCACATTTTGCCCGATGCCTCCACCGTAGTAGGCCTTCATCTCCTGCCATAGTGGATCTTGGGCTTCCGCCATGGCGGGCCTTTGTCTCCTGCCAGGGTGGATCTCAAACTTACGCTATAGCGGGCCTTTGTTTCCCGCCATAGTGGATCTTGGGTTTCCGTTGTGGCTGGCTTTCATCTCCCATCAAAGTAGATCTTGGGTTTTCATTGTGACGGGCCTTCATCTCCCGCTATAGCGGATCTTGAGCTTCTGTGGCGAGCCTTCATCTCCCATCGTAGTGAATCCTATTTATATTAAAAAAAGGATAAAATTCCCTTGCCCACTGGGTGTAACACCCCATCCTTGGTATTAAACAACTAACTTTATTTAATTATTCCCATCGTATAAAAAATCACCATGACAAGGTTTCTAAAAATCAAATACCGCATCGAAGATGGATTCGATGAAGAGGTACGCACACACGTCTGAATTCTACGAACTAATCTTATTTTCTAAAGATCTCTGCGCAATGAAGGGGTCTTTTCGAGCAGTGAACCTGATCTAATTTTGCATGATACTTCTTGCTAGAAGGGCATCTAGATATTAGATGCGACAACATTTAGGAAACCAGCTAGGTTGGAATGACTTCGTCGCATTGGATTGGCGACTATTTCTGACACCACCAGAAACAAAATCTAGTGATAGCATCAACATTATTGACCTAAGATCTATCGTTGTCCATCAGAACTCCTGAAAGATCTACCACTATTAAAAAGACAATACAACAATAGTGTTCGTGCTCTGCGTTCACATGAATCAATTACATAGGTCACACCACTGATCGAGAATAGACGGAAACTAAGAGTCTGAACCATTAGATGAGAACGTTGTACTGCCACTCCTTACAAGTTGGCGCTGACACACCTCAGAGAATTCCACCATATCCACCACATCACAGGACACACATAATAAGAAAATTCTCAAACAATTTGAATGTTGTTTTCTTCATGGATACAGAGAAAGAGTGTTAGACCAAACAAATCTTATGTTTATGTTTTGTTATTAATTCTTTAATATAAGAATCGTCAACATTAATTGATGATTTTGTATTTGCACACGTTTACATGTCAGAAATTTGACCATAATATATACATGAAATCTTTACAAAAAATTAAAACTCCATCGATGAAACACAGTTATCCTTGGCAAGAAATTGAAGCTTTAAAGTTGAACCGTGACTATATCAAACTAATATAGTTCTCCTGCTTTCTGTGTTTTTCTTTCTCAAATCAAATTTGGAGTGATCCATAACCGCCTGTTAATAGAAAATGATCCTCTGGATACTATGCGGATGCTATGTTTTTCTATGAAGTAAACATCTCGTGACCAATTGTCAATGAAATATATAGAGTTGCCACAACATTTGGCTTCAGGAGACGAGATTGATATGGTTTGATTATTCTTATTTTTCAAGAATAATGTTTGATCACCCAAGCTCTCCATCTTGATCCAAATCTCATTCTTTAAGTCCAGTTGAAATAAAATGACATTAAGCTCCTTTGAGTTATCACGGTCAGCCGTAAAAAATAAAGACGAATGAATGCAAACCAACAATATCTTTCCGCCAGATTCAACTAAGGTCAAATCATACTCCATCAAGTTATCGATATCTATGGGAGGTGGCACATCCAATTTTTTGACCCGTAGAGGACGGACTTGGAAAGTCACTAACTCAAAGTCAGGGACAACTATAGCATAGAATTGCTCTTGGATTCTGATGATTGATTTATAAAATCTACCATTCACATTTTTCTCTATGTTCCATGATTTGTCTCCTGGCCTCCAAATGTAGAGATTCTTAGCATCAACTAGGAGAAGGATGCAATCAGGATTCGTCGGAGGCGATGACATGTGAAGGAAAAATGCACCTGGACAATTGAGTGCAGGGAGGTCCAATCGTGCCCGAGAGAAAGGATTCAATAGAGAGACTATGTCACTTTGTTTGGACCTCAACACAAGCCAACCATGTGAGGCGTCACCGTTGAACTTTCTTCCACGAAAAAAACTAGGGATCTCGATCTTAAACGACATGTTCTCATCTATTATGCTTTGTAGGGTGTAGAAATCATCGGCAATGATTAACAACCATGGGATCTTGCTCATGGTTGGGTCGTATCGAGGGGCTGTGGCTCGCCAATTCTTACATGTGGTGCTCAGGCGCACAGCATCCTTGGGATTCATACGCATTAACACCGACTCCACAATATCGATAGGAATGCTCCTAGTGACAGCCTTATCCCCCTGCATTCTCTTCTTCTTACTCTGTTGCTCCTTCGCAAATCTGCTATTAATCCACACACACTTCAGGATAACGAAGAATATAAAAACTAGTCTACTCTACACTAACGTAGTTGAGGAGGAAGTTGGAAAAGAAAGTGCATATTCGACAAACATTTATAATTGCTTCCAGGACGTGAAATAGTAATTCATATGGAAATTAATAGAAACTGAGAGAATGAAGAAAAAAGAGAGAAGACTTACTTGGTTAGAAATAGAAGACGGATGTCTAAACCCTGGGGGTGTTCATTGCATTTCGCCTGGTACTGTGCTTGGGCCAATTCTGTCGATCGTATCAATTGTTGTGCTTAAATAGGGATCGATGTCTCCTACGTTTAAAGAAGTGACTCAAATTTGGATTGCATTAGCTGTATTGTTGGAGTCTCTTATTGTCAAGAAGGATTATATACAATATGTCTTATATGAATAACTTACTATCATTTTCATAAAAGCATATTAAGAATGATACATATAATTGATTTTCACTTTACTATACTACCATGAATATGTAAATAAAATCTTATTTGTTCATTTTTGTAATTAAGGAATGCAATAAAAAATATGGAGATTTGGTCACCTCCTTGCATAAATTCACACGTTGAGCGAATGACACTGTATCATTCAGATCGCGGTATCATAGCTTTAGCCATCATCTCACAATTTCTGCTTCATTGTATTATACAACATACATATATACATACATATATACCCACATGTACGTGTGGTGCGGCAAAAGTGATCGTTCAATTCCAGGATCTCATTTGTTTGTAGATAGATCTTATTGACGAACACACCTCCTTTAGCCAACCGAGCATATTCGCTATTACTTCAAGAGGAACGTCAACAATTAAATTAAACTGCTACTCTTGCGATCAAGAGAACCCCAACATACACGACGGCCTGTGTGCGCCGTCTTTGTCATGCCAATGTTATTCTTGAATAGGGATTGACTTATCCTATGCTTGAACATGTGACTCAAATTTGGAATCACATCAGTGGTAGAGTTCGAGTACTATACACTTACGGATTCATGTTTATAATTAAACTTAATTTAGAATTCTCTTGTATTATAGAAAGGTACCATGAAAAGGTGTATAAAAATCAAAGGTTGCCTAGGCTAAAGATATCATGAAAAGATGCCTGAATCTTTGGATAGATGCTTGACATTGAATATGACATTTCATGAAATCCATAAGACATTGAATGTGGGCTTTGCTTAGCATCATGTCTGCAGCCTCGCTCGGTATCACGTCCACGGCTTTGCCTGTTGACAGTTCATTTGTGGCTTCGTCCGTGACTTTGCTCGATGTCATGTTCATAGCTTTGTTTGTGGCTTTGCTTGACATTGCATTCATGGGCTCAACCATCATCTGCGACTTTTTGTCATCTACAGCCTCGACCATTGTCTGCAACTTCGTTTGTCACCCACAATCTTAAATCGGCCATCTCAAATCGAACCATCAAGAACATGAGAATCACTCATCCGATAAGGGTC
This sequence comes from Musa acuminata AAA Group, assembly GCF_036884655.1. NCBI lineage: Eukaryota > Viridiplantae > Streptophyta > Magnoliopsida > Zingiberales > Musaceae > Musa > Musa acuminata. The sequence goes on from NC_088330.1 coordinate 27,873,960, forward strand.
CAACCATGTAACCACAACTTCAACAAATGGATTGATGCCTCGAAGACACAAGGCATGAAATACATATTGGGAATCAACTTGCCCAAGTTGATCACTACGGACAATCCCCCCTTACTCAAAAACTTATGTGGTTCTCTTTTTCCCACCACCTTATAGGAAAATGCTAGAGAATGGTATTCCAAGCTGCCAGCGGTTTCCATTGTATCCTTTCCGATACTCATGATGATATTCGAACTCCATTTTATTAGTACTCATCACCCAAAGATAACAACGATAGCTCTCATTGTCATTTTGCGTGGTGAGGATGAATGTTGTGCATCTCATGTCTCAAAGTTCAATATGGAGGGCCGTCAAGTGTCCAAGCCTCATTATTAGCAGCTCATCCATGCCTTTATCAATGGGATGAAGTCATCTCGTGTAACAACCTATTCCTAATTTCATTCATATTATATATGAACGATTAGACTAGGATGTCACCATTAAATTTACTTCTGTTATCAATAATAATATAGCAAAAAAGTTGGCAATTTAAAATATATTTACTTGCTAAGCAAAATGACATGACTTCACCTATACATAATAGTTTTTTAACAATTGTATATACATATTATAAACACATAGACCCCCAAACCACATGTATATATTATCCAAAATTTATATACACATCCATATGCCTATAGATCATCATCTATATTTATGCTGGTATACGCTTGCAGAGGGACGATCTAACATAGTTCAAGTCAAACTCCAATTTGATCCTAATCAAACTAAACCAAGACCAGCTCAATGTCAAGCTCAAGAACATATTCAAGTCAACTCCATGCCTAAAATGTATTAAGTCTCTTTAAGTCCTACAGGCACTCTCTAAGTCTTAGCTACATTATGACTCTCCAAAGTCCTAACCTATCTAATACTCCACCCCTACTTCAATTATAAAAGAGGAAAGCTCCATCTAAAACATCCCCAAGTCAGCTCAATCTTAATTCTAGTAGTACTAGGAATAGGGCATTCCTTAACCAACTAGGAAAACCTCCAATACAAGCCTCCTATGGTTGCAAGGTACTAAGGAGAAAGCCTCGTATGATTAAGACTTTAGACGCCCGCAATCATATAAATCTAATGGGTTGCAACCCCCTTCAAGCATCCGAGAAGCGAGGAGAGAAAGAAGCCAAGTGGCCCTAAGCTAAGAAGAGAGGAGAGAAAGAGAGGAAGGGGTTGCATCCTTAATAGCTTTTTCCTACCACGGCCCTTTTTTCCAAGCACCCTAATCTAGGCAACCCTTTTTCCTATCAGGATATTTACATATAACCTCCTATAGTTAGCTATGATTAGCATCCCGATATCTATATTTTAAAAAGTAGCATTGGGGTCCCTACAATTACGATGGTGAAATATTTTACTCCAATTCTTCTTACGTCGTTAACTTCATCGATGAAAAAAATTACACGTGTTGTTATGTGCTAATGAAAAGGAAAAAAATATAATTTTATTATTTTTTAAATTATTAAATTTATATCACCTTCTCGCTCTAATCGATTTCCTCTTCCTCTCCTCTTTCCAATCTACTCTCACCCGTCATACCTGCTCGACCGTTGCACCTGCATTGCTTGATCGCTGCACCATACTTGCCCACCACCGCACCTGCATTGCTCGCCTATTGTACCTTGCTCGCTTGTCACACTCACTCGCCCACTGCACCCTGCTCACTCGCCGCACTAGCTCGATTGTCGCCCCTACTCGCCCATTGCTCGCCTACTGAACCTTGCTTGCCCACCCCTCGATCGCAACACCTTCTCGCCCCCTACTCACCCTCTGCACCCCGCTCACACGCCGCACCCAACTCATCTACTGCACCTGCTCGCCCACCGCTCTCCATAGGTGCAAGTGCTAGTCATAGGTGCCCAACAAGCCAATCACGTGATTGATGGCACGTGTGACTTGACACAGAATCTTTTTGCTTATTATATTTTAGCATTTATCACTTTATATTAACTATTGCATCTATGCATGTATATATTGTAATATCCTTGGATCTGTACAATGGGAATCGGATCGTGATGAGATCACGATAATGAGATCGATTTACCTTTAAACACATATCCTAAATATTCTCGGTCATAGGTTACTCGAGAGGGACATCGTGATAACCGGACAGACTGATATGCTATATACTCGTCTATATGATGGATGCAGCTGGTCTCATAGTTGCTCGTGTGGGAATACTAGGGATACAGTACAGGTGCTCATTGGAGAATGAGTTCACTAATTGATCCGCTTACGGAATGCTGGATGGTTGATGATGCTTTATAGTCAGACAGCAATTTCGTAGTCCTAGTGGTGTATCTGGTCCTTAGACTTGAGACACCAAGGATGTCTTGTATGAGTGCTCCACTCTTTGATACCAGACTTATAGGTTTGGATGTCCCAGATCTAGTATAGTTGGTCATTGGGAGTGGCAGTCGATCTTACGAGGGCTATTGAATGTCGATAGAGGATCATCCACTCTCGGCATCATGAGAGGAATATCTCATGTGTTCTTGCTCAGACAAATCCCTAGCCAGGGTCATTTGGATTGAGAGAGAAAGAGTTCTCCGGGAGAATCCGATTAGAGCGAGACTCGAGAAGAAACCGTATGGGTTTGACAGCATCATGCCCGATATACAGTCTCTGGGATATTAGATGGATGAGGCACTATAGGTATACGGTAACTGAGGATAGATAGGTCCAACGGATTGGATTCTATTGTATCGTTTGGGGACTACGGCATAGTGGCCTAATACGTCCGTAGTCGATGAGTCGAGTAAATTATTATAGAGATAATAATTCACTAAGTTAGAAAGAGTTCTGACAGGTATGACTCACGACCAGCTCGATATTGGGCCTAAAGGGTCATACACATATGGTAGACATTGTGATGAGTAGAGGTTCGGATATGAGATATCCGCCGGAGCCCCTATCTTATTGGAAATCCAATAAGCTCCTGAATTATTGGATCCCATGGACGAGATCCAATAACAACCCATGAGAGATTATTAGATAGAGATCCACTAATCTAAAAAGCTTGGGTAATTGGATGCAGATCCAATACCCACTAGGGGAGGATCCATTAGGGTTTGACAGGGAACCTCTATAAATAGGAGGGATTCAATGGTTCATAGGCTAGAGTCTTTGCTTGCCTCTCCTATTCTCCTCCCCTCTCCACCTCAGAGCAGGCCTAGAGTTTTGAGGAGCGTCATCGCAACCCTATTGTGTGGATCACCGCTAGAGAGGAGGATTCTTAACCTCCTTCACCCTCTCTTAGAGATTTATAAGGAAATAGGGATATGCGATCTCCCTAGGTAACACAATCTATTCTATACGCAGTTTGTTTTACGAATTTTTGTGCATCAATCTTCGCACGACGACGAACATCTTTTTGGGAAATTAGAGATTTTATTTTATTTTTTCTTGTTCTTCCGCTGCGCATGTGATGTCGCCCCCAAGATTTCCCAACAATGGTATCAGAGCCAGGTTGTTCATACTAATGATTGGTTTTGAACTACGTGTGTTATGTTTAGGAAAAAAATTGACGTTAAATTGTTGACGCAATAGACGAGGAAGGGCAGCAACTATTGCTACCCTTGCTACGCTCTTAGATGGCTGCCTGATTGCTACCATCTTCATGCAAGCAGGCCGCCTACAATGGTGGCGCGCAAGGGCAGCACCCGTGGGTTGAGGCACCGTAGGGCAACAGTGCCTACAACCGCTGCTCCCGCGGGGTGACACGTCGCAGGGCAGTGGCGCTTGTGGCCACTGCTCCCGTGGGCAAAACCCCGCAAGGGCGGCCGCCCGGCGAGGCAGCACCGCCTGCGGGCGCTGCGCATGTGATGTCGCCCCCAAGATTTCCCAACAATGGTATCAGAGCCAGGTTGTTCGTGCTAATGATTGGTTTTGAATTGCGTGTGTTATGTTTAGGAAGAATTTTGATGTTAAATTGTTGACGCAATAGACGAGGAAGGGCAGCAACTATTGCTACCCTTGCTGCGCTCTAAGATGGCTGCTTGATTGCTGCCATCTTCATGCAGGCAGGCCGCCTACAATGGTGGTGCGCAAGGGCAGCACCCGTGGGCTGAGGCACTGCAGGGCAGCGGTGCCTGCAACCGCTGCTCCCACGAGGTGACACGCCGTAGGGCAGTGGCGCTTGTGGCCACTGCTCCCGTGGGCAAAACCCCGCTAGGGCAGTCACCCGGCGAGGCAGCACCGCCTGCGGGCGCTGCCTCATGGGCAGAACCGCCCGCGGGGGCAACGCTACCCACGGGGGCAGCGCCCCGGCCTCATTACACATGCCGCCGTCATTAGGGTGGCGGCAGCAACAATAGCAGGGAAGGGGGAGAGGGGCTTAGGGTTTTAGGCAAAAAGATAGTTTTGCCTCTCGGAATTTGAGAAATTCTAATTTCTATCTTTTGTCCAAATTATGAAAATATCTCTAGGAATTCAAAAATTCCCTACATGTCCCTGATTTCAGAAAATATTAATTAATTTAAAGGTTTAGTTGATTATTATTTTTTATTATTATCTAGCAGTCCTGCATGATAATGATTTATACATGTGATGTTTGATGTGTGGACGAATGATCATGGACTGTGTGATGTGTGTACTTGTGATTATTATTATTGGGGTCTATGAGCCTCCATAATATTTCTCGTTTATTATCGAGCCTGCGTACCTATGATTAAGTTGTAATCACATGAGGAGGTATAGCGGGAGCATGGATGCAATAGCAGAACCCACGAGACGGACGATCGCGATACATGAAGATGCATCGAGATGTCGATGGAACCGACGAGGACGAGATGGATGATCATAGGGCATGGAGATGCACCGTTGCACACATAGATCTTGATGGGAGTAATTAGGCCTACTGACTCGGGCCTGATCACATTAGGTTGTGGTCCATGATCATCTGGTGTGATTGCTTATACACATACTAGATATGTATATATATTTGCATGCGATGTAGATATATATTAAATATGTATATGTGTGACATGTCATATTAGGAGACCAAATCATAAAATCATCTCTCTCGATAATATTAAGTCGGTAAACGTGAGGCAATTAGATTGACCCGTGTGGCCTTCCATCGTTATAGGTAGGAACCAATTCTCGGTGTAGGTTGAGTTAGTCGAGTCCCTCGAAGCTCACCTATATCGCGATTCGCTATCTTGCTTACGACATAGAGATGTCACCGGTGACCTGAGGACATGGTATGCTTAGTCGAGTCCCTCGAGGGTATTGTTGGGAAATCATTGGGGGCGACATCATATGCGTAGCGGAAGAACAAGAAAACAAAAATCCCCGATTCCCAAAAAGATGTTCGTCGTCGTGCGAAGATTGGTGCGCAAAAATCCGCAAAACACAAAACTGCGTATAGAGATTTTGTTACCAAGGGAGATCGTATATCCCTGTTTCCTTGCAGATCCTTAGGAGAGGGTGAAGGAGGTCAAGCGTCCTCCTCTATAGCGGTGATCCACATAGCAGGGTTGCGACGACGCTCCTCAAATCTCCAGGCCTTCTCTGAGGTGGAGAGGGAGAGGAGAATAGGAAAGGCAAGCAAAGACTCTAGCCTATGAGGATGTGAATCCCTCCTATTTATAGAGATCCCGTGTCAAACCCTAATGGGTCCTTCCCTAGTGGGTATTGGATCTGCATCCAATAAGACAAGGGCTCCGTCGGATATCTCATATCCGAACCTCTACTCATCGCAATGCCTACCATATGTGTGTGACCCTCTAGGCCCAATATCGAGCTGGCCGTGAGTCATACCTGTCAGAACTCCTTCTAACTCAGTGAATTATTATCTCTGTAATAATTCACTCGACTCATCGACTACGGACGTACTAGGCCACTACGCCGTAGTCCCCAGACGATACAGGGGAATCCAATCCATTGGACCTGTCTGTCCTCAGTTACCATGTACCTATAGTCCCTCATCCATCTAATATCCCAGAGACCGTATATCGAGCATGGTGCTGTCAGACCCATACGGTTTCTACTCGAGTCTCGCTCTAATCGGATTCTCCCGGAGAACTCTTTCTCTCTCAACCCGAATGACCCTGGCCAGGGATTTGTCTGAGCAAAAACACATAGGATATTCCTCTCATGACGCCGAGAGTGGATGATCCTCTATTGACACTCAATAGCCCTCGTAAGGTCGACTACCACGCCCAATGACCAGCTGTACTAGATCTGGGGACAGCCAAACCTATAAGTCTGGTATCAAAGAGTGGAGCACTCATACAGGACATCCTTGGTGTCTCAAGTCTAAGGACCAGATACACCACTAGGACTACGGAATCGCTGTCTGACAATAAGGCATCATCAACCATCCAGCATTCCGTAAGTGGATCAATCAGTGAACTCATTCTCCAATGAGCACCTGTACTGTATCCCTAGTGTCCCTACACGAGTAGCTATGAGACCAGTTGCATCCATCATATGGATGGGTATACAGCACACCAGTCTATCCGGTTATCACGATGTCCCTCTCGAGTAACCTATGACCGGGATTATTTAGGATATGTGTTTAAAGGTGAATCGATCTCATTATCGTGATCTCATCACGATCCGATTCCCATTGCACAAATCCAAGGACATCACAATATATGTATGCATTTATGCAATAGTTATAAAGTGATATACGCTAAAATATAATAAGCAAAAGGATTATGTATCAAGTCACACGTGCCATCACTCACGTGATTGGCTTGCTGGGCACCTATGACTAGCAATCTCCCACTTGACCTAAAGCCAATCACCTATGTGTCTGACGTACACGATTTTCTCCGCTGTGAGAACAATTCTCAAGTTACGGAGCCAATCCATATAATTTGGACCAGTGAGGCGGTTGACATCAAGTATGCCACGTAAGGGATTTGAAAGCGACATTTTCTGAAAATAAAGATGCAGCAGAAATGAATAACATGTAGATTTTGCAAGAAATAAACTATCAAGATATGGACTTCTATCTTAATATGCTCCCACTATTTTACTATCGAGTCACGCGACACCCTCAGCACGTGAAACGAAAGTCTCCGGCAGACTTCTAGTGGGGATCAGGATCCAATCAGCGTCTTAGTGTAACCTCGAGGGACTCGACCAATCACACTAAGCCTAAAAGGTAGGCAACTCTTGCCGATCACAACTCCTTGTGATTCCTGTCCTGTTCGGCCTCCGAATCACCATGGCCTCGAGGGACTCGACCAACCATGATGCTCGGTTAAGTCAACACCTTCGTTACAAGATGAGTCTAATTTGATGATATACCCTCGAGGGACTCGACCAAGCATACCATGCCCTCAGGTCACCGGTGACATCTCTATGTCGTAAGCAAGATAGCGAATCGCGATATAGGTGAGTCTCGAGGGACTCGACCAACTCAACCTACACCGGGATTCGGTTCCTACTCATAACGATGGAAGGCCACGTGGGTCAATCTAATTGCCTCACGTTTACCGACTTAATATTATCGAGAGATGTTTCTGTAATTTGGTCTCCTAATATGACATGTCACACATATACATATTTAATATATATCTACATCGCATGCAAATATATATACATATCTAGTATGTGTATAAGCAATCACATCAGATGATCATGGACCACAACCTAATATGATTCGGCCCGAGCCAGTAGGCCTAATCACTCACATCAAGATCTATGTGTGCAACGGTGCATCTCCATGCCCTGTGATCGTCTATCTCGTCCTCGTCGGTTCCGTCGACATCTTGATGCATCTCCATGCATCACGATCGTCCGTCTCGTGGGTCCCGCTATCACATCCACGCTCCCGCAGCGCCTCCTCATGTGATTACAACTTAATCATAGGCACGCAGGCCCAACAATAAACGAGAAATATAATGGAGGTTCACAAACCTCAATAATAATAATCACAAGTACACACATCATACGGTCTATGATCACCCGTCCACACATCATAAATCACATTATAAATAATCATCATCATGTAGGACTACTAGATAATAATAAAAATAATAATCAACTAAACCTTTTAATTAATTAATATTTTTCTGAAATCAGGGACATGTAGGGAATTTCTCAATTCCTAAGGGTATTTTCGTAATTTGGACAAAAGACAGACACTAGAATTTCTCAAATTCCGAGGGGCAAAATAGCGCCGCTGCCTCCGCAGGGGGTGCTGTCCCGCCGGGCGGCCGCCCCTGGGGGGGGGGGGGGTTTCGCTCGCGGGAGCAGCGGCGGCAGGCGCCGCTGCCCTGCGGCGTCTCTGCCCGTGGGCCGCCAGCCCCGCCGGCAGCAAGCCTGCTGCAAGCAGACCGCCGGCCGGCTGCTGCAGGCACAGCGCTTGCGCATGCGCCGGCGTTGTGCTACCTGGCTGCGGCTGCGGCTGCCACTGCATGTGGCTGCAGGCATGCAGATCGATGGCAGCAACTGTTGCTGCCCTTTCTCGCTTTTGTGTCAACGATTTTGACGTCAATATTCTTCCTAAACACAACACACGCTGTGTCAACGATTTTGACGTCAATATTCTTCCTAAACACAACACACGCAGTTCAAAACCAATCATTCGCACGAACAACCTGGCTCTGATACCACTGTTGGGAAATCATTGGGGGCGACATCATATGCGCAGCGGAAGAACAAGAAAACAAAAATCCCCGATTCCCAAAAAGATGTTCGTCGTCGTGCGAAGATTGGTGCGCAAAAATCCGCAAAACACAAAACTGCGTATAGAGATTTTGTTACCTAGGGAGATCGTATATCCCTGTTTCCTTACAGATCCTTAGGAGAGGGTGAAGGAGGTCAAGCGTCCTCCTCTCTAGCGGTGATCCACACAGCAGGGTTGCGACGACGCTCCTCAAATCTCCAGGCCTTCTCTGAGGTGGAGAGGGAGAGGAGAAGAGAATAGGAAAGGCAAGCAAAGACTCTAGCCTATGAGGCTGTGAATCCCTCCTATTTATAGAGATCTCGTGTCAAACCCTAATGGGTCCTTCCCTAGTGGGTATTGGATCTGCATCCAATAAGACAAGGGCTCCGTCGGATATCTCATATCCGAACCTCTACTCATCGCAATGCCTACCATATGTGTGTGACCCTCTAGGCCCAATATCGAGCTGGCCGTGAGTCATACCTGTCAGAACTCCTTCTAACTCAGTGAATTATTATCTATGTAATAATTCACTCGACTCATCGACTACGGACGTACTAGGCCACTACGCCGTAGTCCCCAGACGATACAGGGGAATCCAATCCATTGGACCTGTCTGTCCTCAGTTACCATGTACCTATAGTCCCTCATCCATCTAATATCCCAGAGACCGTATATCGAGCATGGTGCTGTCAGACCCATACGGTTTCTACTCGAGTCTCGCTCTAATCGGATTCTCCCGGAGAACTCTTTCTCTCTCAACCCGAATGACCCTGGCCAGGGATTTGTCTAAGCAAAAACACATAGGATATTCCTCTCATGACGCCGAGAGTGGATGATCCTCTATTGACACTCAATAGCCCTCGTAAGGTCGACTACCACACCCAATGACCAGCTGTACTAGATCTGGGGACAGCCAAACCTATAAGTCTGGTATCAAAGAGTGGAGCACTCATACAGGACATCCTTGGTGTCTCAAGTCTAAGGATCAGATACACCACTAGGACTACGGAATCGCTGTCTGACAATAAGGCATCATCAACCATCCAGCATTCCGTAAGTGGATCAATCAGTGAACTCATTCTCCAATGAGCACCTGTACTGTATCCCTAGTATCCCTACACGAGTAGCTATGAGACCAGTTGCATCCATCATATGGATGGGTATACAGCACACTAGTCTATCCGGTTATCACGATGTCCCTCTCGAGTAACCTATGACCGGGATTATTTAGGATATGTGTTTAAAGGTGAATCGATCTCATTATCGTGATCTCATCACGATCTGATTCCCATTGCACAAATCCAAGGACATCACAATATATGTATGCATTTATGCAATAGTTATAAAGTGATATACGCCAAAATATAATAAGCAAAAGGATTATGTATCAAGTCACACGTGCCATCACTCACGTGATTGGCTTGCTGGGCACCTATGACTAGCAATCTCCCACTTGACCTAAAGCCAATCACCTATGTGTCTGACGTACACGATTTTCTCCGCTGTGAGAACAATTCTCAAGTTATGGAGCCAATCCATATAATTTGGACTAGTGAGGCGGTTGACATCAAGTATGCCACGTAAGGGATTTGAAAGCGACATTTTCTGAAAATAAAGATGCAGTAGAAATGAATAACATGCAGATTTTGCAAGAAATAAACTATCAAGATATGGACATCAAGTGCTTCCACTGTGGCAAAGATAGGCACTGGAAAAGAAACTACAAAGAGTATCTTGCAGAGAGGGCGAAACAAAAGCTTAGAGAAGCTTCAGGTACATTCATGATCAGTCTCAATTTGTTAGACTCTTATGATAACACATGGGTATTAGATACCGATAGTGCTTATTATATATATAATTCGTTGCAGGTTCTGACAAGACCTAGGAGACTAGAGAGAGGCGAGATGGACCTCAAGATGGGCAATGGAGCAAAAGTTACTGTAGTAGCTGTTGGCGAGGTCGCCCTACATCTGCGTGGTGGAGCTTTTATTACATTAGATGCATATTATTTTGTTCCTTCTATTATCAAAAACATTATCTCCATTTCATGTTTGACAGTTAGTGGATATAAATTAGTTTTTGAGAACAATGGTTGTTCGATATTATTAGATGATAAGATCATCATAAAAGAAACATTGCATAATGGTTTATTTATGCTAGACACTACTCCATATATCATGAATGTAAGTGTGTCTAAGAGGAAACGAGATGAGGTGAACAATGCATGCCTGTGGCATTGTAGGCTAGGTCACATCCATGAGGGAAGGATTCAAAAGTTGCTAAATGATGGATATTTAGATCCATTCCACTATGAGTCATATGCAACTTGCAAGCCTTGCCTTCGTGGAAAACTGACTAACTCTCCATTTAGTGGAACTGGAGAGAAAGCCACTGAGTTGCTGGAACTCATACATAGTGATGTATGTGGACCCATGTCAACTCATGCCATTGGTGGTTACTCCTACCTCATTACCTTTACTAATGATTTCTCAAGGTATGGATATGTGTACTTAATGAAGTACAAGTCCGAGGCCTTTGAGAAATTCAGAGAGTATAAGAATGAAGTGGAGAACCAGACTGGAAAGAGTATCAAGACTCTTCGATCAGATCGAGGAGGTGAGTACTTAAGTACAAAGTTTACTCATTTCCTCAATGACCATGGGATATTATCCCAATGGACACCTCCTTATATACCTCAGCTCAATGGTGTCTCTAAAAGGAGAAATCGTACACTATTAGACATGGTATGGTTCATGATGAGTTTCGCTGACCTACCTATCTCATTATGGGGATATGCCCTAGAGACCGCAGCTTACCTTCTGAACAGAATTCCAACTAAGTTGGTAGTGTCTACACCATATGAGATATAGAAAGGGAAGAAGCCCAATATTAAGGTTGTTAAGATTTGGGGCTGCCCTGCCCACATTAAAAGACACAACCCCGATAAGTTATAATCAAGGATAGAGCAGTGCAAGTTCGTGGGATACCCCAAGGAAACTTGTGGGTATTATTTCTATCATCTCAAGGGCTAAAAGGTCTTTGTAGCCAAGAGAGTAGTGTTCCTTGAGAAGGAACACATTATTGGCAGAGATAGTGGGAGCATGATAGAGTTGAGCGAGGTTAGAGAACCAAGCTCAAGCACTACTCTACAACTTGAGTCTGTTCAGGTACCTAACATATAAGTTTCAACTTTACGTAGATCTGGCAGATATCCCATCTTCCTGAGAGATATGTGGGACATATTAGAGGAGAGGATGTTGAGGACATTAATCCTCAAACCTACGAGGAGGCTATTATGAGTATAGACTCTGGGAAATGATAAGAAGCCATGAATTCTGAGATGGATTCTATGTAATCTAACAAGGTTTAAAACCTAGTTGATGCACCCGAAGGTATTGTACCCATCGGTTACAAGTGGATCTTTACGAAAAAGATCGGAGTAGATGAAAATGTAGAGACCTATAAAGCAAGGCTAGTGGCTAAGGGGCATCGTCAAAGGCAATGTGTTGACTATGACGAAACCTTCTCACCCGTAGCAATGCTAAAATCCATCCGAATTCTATTGGCTATTGTAGTACACTATGATTTTGAGATATGACAGATGGATGTGAAAACTGCATTCCTCAATGGGAACCTCGAGGAGGTGTATATGATACAACCTGAGGGATTTATGTCCAAGAACTACCCAGATAAGGTGTGCAGTTGCTTAGATCCATTTATGGACTAAAGCAAGCTTCTCAAAGTTGGAATATAAGATTTGATGAGGCAATCAGATCTTATGACTTCGTTAAGAACGAAGATGAGCCTTGTGTGTACAGGAAGGTAAGTGGGAGCGCTATCACCTTTTTGGTATTACATGTGGATGACATCCTGATAATTGGGAATGATTTAGGAATGCTATTCATAGTAAAGGCTTGGTTATCTAGACACTTCTTCATAAAGGACTTAGAGGAAGCATCCTATATCTTGGGGATTCGGATCTATAGAGACAAATCAAAGAGGATGCTTGGCTTGTCCTAGTTCAGGTACATAAAAACCATTGTCAAAAGGTTTGACATGAAAAATTCCAAGAGAGGTCTCATACCGATGAGATATGGGATATCGCTTTTTAGGATTATGTCCCCAAAGACTCCAAAAGAAAGAGCGAACATGAATATGATACCTTATGCCTCAGTGATAGGGTCTATCATGTATGCCATGTTGTGTAGTAGGCCTGATATAGCGCATGCTCTGAGTGTCACGAGCAGGTATCAAGCGGATCCAGGCTTGGAGCACTGGAAAGCAGTAAAGTGTATCCTTAAGTACTCGAGAAGGACTAAGGATCTTTTACTAGTATATGGAGGTAGTAGCCTCATGGTTGAAGGTTACATGGACTCAAGTTTTCAGTTTGATGTCGATGATAGCAAGTCGAATTCGGGGTATGTGTATATCTTGAATAGAGGAGCAATGTGCTGGAAGAGTTCTAAGCAAGATGCTACTACTAACTCGACCACAAAGGCGGAGTACATTGTTGTAGTAGATGTAGCAAAGGAGAGAGTCTAGGTGAAGAAGTTCATCACAGATCTGGGAGTCATGTCGGGTAGCGATGGGCCAATTTCCTTATATTACAATAACAATGGGGCGATTGCTCAAGCGAAGGAACCCAGGTCTCATCAGAAATCTAATCAGAAGTGTTTTAAGGAGGTTCCAACTTATTAGAGGGTTCATGACCTGAGGAGATGTAGTAGTGGAAAGAGTTCCATCCGAAGATAACATTGCAGATCTACTAACAAAGCTATTGTCTCATATTATCTTTGAGCGTCACAGGGGTTTGATAAGGATCAGACACAGGTGATTGGCTTTAGGTCAAGTGGGAGATTGCTAGTCATAGGTGCCTAATAAACCAATCACGTGAGTGATGACACATGTGACTTGATACAAAATCTTTTTGCTTATTATCTTTTGGCATTTATCACTTTATATTAACTATTACATATACATATGTATATATTGTGATGTCCTTGGATCTGTGCAATGGGAATCGGATCGTGATGAGATCACATATGTATATGTAATAGTTAATATAAAGTGTGTTGTATACCGGACAGACTAGTGTGTTGTATACCCGTCCATATGATGGATGCAACTAGTCTCATAGCTGCTCATGTGAGGACACTAGGGATACAGTATAAGTGCTCATTGGAGAATGAGTTCACTAATTGATCCGCTTACGGAATACTAGATGGTTGATGATGTCTTATAGTCAGACAGCGATTTAGTAGTCCTAGTGGTGTATCTGGTCCTTAGACTTGAGACACAAAGGATGTCCTGTATGAGTGTTCCACTCTTTGATACTAGACATATAGGTTTGGATGTCCTAGATCTAGTACAACTGGTCATTGGGAGTGACAGTCGACCTTACGAGGGTTATTAAGTATCGATAGAGGATCATCCACTCTCGGCATCATGAGAGGAATATCTCATGTGTTCTTGCTCAGACAAATCCCTAGCTAGGGTCATTCTGATTGAGAGAGAAAGAGTTCTCCGGGAGAATTCGATTAGAGCGAGACTTGAGAAGAAACCGTATGGGTTTGACAGTATCATGCCCGATATAAGGTCTCTGGGATATTAGATGGATGAGGGACTATAGGTATACGGTAACTGAAGACAAACAGCTCCAATGGATTAGATTCTCCTGCATCGTCTAAGGACTACGACGTAGTGGCCTAATACGTCCGTAGTCGATGAGTCGAGTGAATTATTATAGAGATAATAATTCACTAAGTTAGAAGAAGTTCTGACATGTATGACTTATGGCCAGCTCGATATTGGGCCTAGAGGGTCACACACATATGGTAGGCATTGCGATGAGTAGAGGTTCGGATATGAGATATCCGTCGGAGCCCCTATCTTATAGGATATCCAATAAGCCCCTGAATTATTGGATCCCATGGACGAGATCCAATAAGAGCCCATGAGAGATTATTGGATAGAGATCCATTAATCTAAAAGGCTTGGGTAATTGGATGCAGATCCAATACCCACTAGGGGAGGATCCATTAGGGTTTGATAGAGGACCTCTATAAATATGAGGGATTCAGTGGTTCATAGGCTAGAACCTTTGCTTACCTCTCCTATTCTCCTCCCCTCTCCACCTCAAAGCAGGCCTAGAGTTTTCAGGAGCGTCGTCGTAGCCCTACTGTGTGAATCACCGCTAGAGAGGAGTACGCTTGACCTCCTTTACCCTTTCTAGAGATCTGTAAGGAAACAAGGATATACGATCTCTCTAGATAACACAATTTATTCTATACGCAGTTTGTTTTATAGATTATTGTGCATCAATCTTCGCATGACGACAAACATCTTTTTTGGAAAATTGAGGATTTTATTTTATTTTATTTTATTTTCTTGTTCCTCCGCTGCGCATGTGATGTCGCACCCAAGATTTCCCAACAACAAGGAACTAAGGAGAAAGCCTCCTATGATTAAGACTTTAGACACCCTCAATCATATAAATCTAATGGATTGTAACCCCCTTCAAGCATCCTTAATAGCTTTTTCCTGCCATAGCCCCTCAATCATATAAATCTAATGGATTGTAACCCCCTTCAAGCATCCTTAATAGCTTTTTCTTGCCATAGCCCTTTCTTCTAAGCACCCTAAGCCAAGCAACTCTTCTTCCTATCGGGATAATTATTGATTATCCCCTATAGTTAACTATGATTAGCATTCTGCTACCTATATTTTAAAAAGTAACATTGGGGTCTCTACAATTACGATGATAAAATATTTAACCCCAATTCTTCTTACATCGTTAACTTCATCGATGGAAAAAATTACACATGTTGTCACGTGCTAATGAAAAGGATAAAAATATAATTTTATTATTTTTTAAATTATTAAATTTATATCACCTTCTCGCTCTAATCGATTTCCTCTTCCTCTCCTCTTTCCAACCTACTCTCACCCATCGCACTTGCTCGACCACTGCACCTTCACTGCTTGATCGCTGCACCATACTTGCCCACCACCACACCTGCACTGCTCGACCACCGCTTGCTTGCCACACCCTACTCGCTTGTCACGCCTGCTCGCCCGCTGTACCCTGCTTGCCTGCTGCACCAGCTCGACTGCCGCCCCTACTCACCCATCACTCGCCTACCGCACCTTGCTTGCCCACCCCTTGACCGTAGCACCTTCTCGCCCACTACTCACCTGCTACACCTCGCTTGCTCGTCGCACCCCGCTCGCTTGCCGCACCTACTCGCCCACCCCATACTACTCATCGACACACCTACTATTATCGATCAGCTGCACCTTTGTCGTCCTCCACTCCGCCCTCAGCACCCTCTCCTTGGCAAACTCCAAAAGCTTCAAAATTGACCCACCAACCTCCTTCGATGCTGTAGTGAACGTGTCCAACCCGAGCTTCACCCGCATCGACACCGACCCCCTGCATCGAATCCAATGAAAGGGATCCTCCCCTTATTGAGGGACTCGAAGATGTGGATCATGGATCTAGATGGGCCGATGTTGATTGTGAGGCTAAACCTCTTGGGTCAAGGGGCATCGAAGTGGGAGGAGAGGTGAGAATGGTCGGTTGATGGTGACAAAGAGGTAGAAGAGGAAGGGAAGGATCAAGAGGCTAGTAGAGAGGATCCAACAGTGGTCACCTCCGCCATAGGGGGGGTGCGGGGTGTGAGAGGATGGGGCAAGTAGTACAAGACGGGGGTGGAGCTAGGTCCGATGAAGGGGGATGTAAGCACCATGAAGGAGGATAAGGTAGCCCGAGATTTGAGGGAGGAGAGATCCATGGAGGACAACGATTAGAGTGTAGGTGCGATTATTTCAGATGGTGAAGTAAGACCATTGTTATTTGTTAAGATAGGGTTGAGCGGGTGCGATAGGAAAGTAGTTGGAAAGAGGAGATGAAGAGAAAATCGGTTAAGTTGATATAAATATAATAATTTAAAAATAATAAAATTATAATTTTATCCTTTTCATTCACGCACGTTACAACACGTGCGATTTTTTTCGTTAACAAAATTAACAATGAATTGGGATTAAATGTTTTACCTTCATAAGTGTAGGGGGTAATATGTAATTACTCCTCTTCCTGCCAAGGCCACCTTAATGTAGGGATATTTTCATCCTTAATAGCTTCCAAAGAGATCTTTAGTAGAAAGAAGAAGAACTAAAAAGGTAAAGCCAAGAAGCCCCACAACTAGCCTAATTCTAACTTGCACTGAGAGCCAAAAGAAGAGGAGTTTAGAAAAGGGTTCTAGCTTCTAGCCATAGCCCTTTCTTCCTTAAGTTCCAAAGCCAAAGCTCTGCATCAAGTTATGCCCAATTATTATAAGAAGTCTATAATGTTTGTTGTTTGCTATCAAAACCTTCGGAAAAGGTTCTAGCAATGAGAGAGGAGGAGAGCGAAATTGGCAATGACACATAATTTGTCAAGAGAACCTATGCTCTATATACCTATTAGTCTCTTAAATCACTTTCAATTTCATTGCTTTAAGCCTTGTAGTTAGCACTTAAGCTTTTATAAGCAATTTAGATTATTTTCTTTCAATTTTATAAATGATCTTCTAGAGGTAGTTCTCTCTTTTGTCAAAACTTTCATTTGAGAGATAGTATCAAGTTGATGAATCATCGAACTCGAACTTCATACTATCACAAACCTAGTTAGAATTACCTAAGTCATGAAATACCCTTGCATTATCTGTTCGCAAAGGGTCAACCTAGTTATAACCTCGCTCGAGTCTCAAAAGACCTAAAATTGAGCAAATTGATTAGTTCTAAAAATGAATGACAGACAAGTCCTAACATCTCACAAAAAGGGTAGCATTACATGTAATTCAATAAACATATAGTGTGTAAGAGAGAAAAAAGAGGAAGGAGAAAACAAAAAATTTAGAAAGCAAATGACTATTCATTAGGTGTTGAGTGCATTGACAAGTCCTTATAGGCTTTAACTCACTTTTTGTAGGAGGCTCTAGTGGTGGGTAGCTGAGTTAGAACACATCAGGAAGTATCTTATAGATCTAAGTGATAGGCTACCAAGTTTCTCACATGAAAAATATTATGAATATTCAGTCACACCAATAGCTGCAATGTGTATGAGACATTGCCTACCATACTGATAAGTGGGAATAACCATTCATACTTGTGTATAAATCTCTTATGCACTTTATGCCTAAAGAATCGGAGTGATACCGGTTGGAGCTTCAACAACACTAAGCCACCGACTTTAAACTCCCATGGTCACCTTCCCAGATCTACCTACTTTTTCATCTTCTTAGTTGCCTTCTCTAAGTAAACTCGGACAATATATGTATTTCGGTGTTATTCCTTGATAAAATGATATGCTGATAGACCACTCCTAGTATAATTGATTGTCAAAGTGTGAGAAGTTGATGACTATTGTCTAATAATGATTTTAAAAATACTCTTGTTGGATGTAAAGCTCCACTACAAGTTGTAAAAGAATTGGGCTATGTCCAACAACTTCACCCAATCCCATTAGTAGGCACTCATTGTAATCACCGATAATTTCTCCTTTACTATAAATTAATTACTATAAACGATGTATTGCTTTCTTATTAACTTCTATATTTGTATACTATAGTTAAAGAAATAATTAAATTTAGTTTCCTTAATCACATGGATAACTTAGGAGTTCTACTAATCAATTAAATTATTAATTAATTTATTTCCTAATGAGTGATTGGATATTTAGGAAGTAAATAGTTTACATTTCATTTTTGTGTGTGAACTATAAGAAATGAATATTATATTACTTCCTTTATGTATGAAAGTAAAAGAAAAATAAATTAAAAAATAAAAATTAAACTATTACTTATCTTTCAGGGAGATCTCATCTTCTCCTATATAAAGGGGGCTACTCCTCCCTGAGCCTAACAATGATAGGATTGAGAAGAGGACTTCCCATGGAAATGATATCGAGGAAAGGATAGCCGAGGAGAGGTAGGATCCTTTCTTTTTAATTAGCTTTGATTTATGTTTTAAAATCTTAATATTGATATTGTCATAATTTTATAATGCATGATGATGTTTTAATTTTAAAATTTCATGATTAGTAAATAATAATAATTGATTTATGATGTTAAAATGATTATTTGATTTATATTGATCTCTTAAGCTTAAGTAAATTTTAATATTGATTTAATTATTAATTTTTTTATTTTTGAATTAGCATAATAGTTCTAATTTATTTAATTAGATATATATATGTTTTAAGAATTATATGTGAAATTTTATAATGTAATTAGTTTTAAATTTAAGATCATGAATTTAAATTTTTAGTTAATAGATTTAAGTTATTCTTTAATGATTTTAAATATTAAAATTTAATTTGATAAGAGGAGTCTAATTGGGGGCTGACTTGAGTCAGGTTGATCTATCAGATCGGATTGACTCAGCCCATGTGGTCATGTACAATCTAGCCCATGTGGCCAAGTACAACTTAGCTCATGTGACTAGGCATTACCCAACATATGTGGCCTGGTAGGAGCCAACCCATATGATAAGGTATGACCCAACCCATGTGGCAAGGTACGACCCAACCCGTGTGGCTAGGTATGATCCAGTCCATGTGGCTAGGTATAATCCAATCCATGTGACATATATGACTCAGCACATGTGGTAAGATATGACCCAACCATGTAGTTAGGCAAGGGCTAGCTCATGCGACTAGGTACGACTCAGTCCATGTGGCTAGATACGACCCCAATTCATATGTCTAGGTATGACCAACTCGCGAGCCAAGCATGGCCTAGTTCAACGGTAGGGCTTAGCCCAACTTATAAGTGAGGCTTAGCCTAGTCCATGAAGTTAAGCCTGCCCAGCTATGCGATTGGCATTAGACATATTGTCGCTCCTTTATCTAGCCCGTTGTACTTAACTCAACCTACTTGGAACAGGCATGTGCAGTGCATATGACCAATCCAAGACTTATGTGGGTTGGTTTGGTTTGGGCTAACTATTGAATCTCGAATTTTGATAATGAATTCAATTGTAAATTGTTTGATCTAATCTATATGTTGAGAAAAGTGTGCAGGATTAACTACGATAGCAATAAGACATAAAGCAGGTGTTGTGCCGGAGTTAAGATCGAGATCTCATTGGGAGTTCGACTAAAGTCCGGACATTCGTCGAAAGTTCTGTCAGAACCTACCGAGAAGTCTAGGAGCTTGCTAAAGAAGCTCGTTGGAACTCGCCAAGAAGATCATCGTAAAAGTCTAGGAGCTTGCCAGGAGTCCACCGGAACATTGCCGAGAGTTCGTCGGAAGTACGTTGGAAGCTCGCCAGAAGAGCAATTGACGCACTGGAACAAGAAGCACTGTAAACTATGCCTTAATTATCATAGTTAGAGCATAAATTAAGTTAGGATTGGGAGGTAATCTCATTAACTTAATTAGGGGCCAAATGGGCCCTTAATAGGGCTGAATTGGGCCGAATTGAGCACCTAATTCAGCCCTTGAAAACTTGGCCGACGATGGCACCGCTTGGAAGGCAGTGCCCCAGGATATCTGGGTGATGGTACCACCAGCAGCAGTCTTGACAGTGGTGGTACCCTCCTGTTTGGCAGTGGTACCACCTAGTGTCATATTAGTGACGGTAGTACCGCCCAATAACGGCGGTGGTATCGCTAGTACCCCGGAGTCCGAGGATGTGACACTTTTTGGCTCCAATTTTGAAGCCATTGGGGCCTATAAAAATCTCACCCTTTTCTACATGAAAGAGTACGAAACCTATTGGCATAATCTTGAGTTCTTGAGTCTTAAAGTATTGTAAAAGTGAAGAGTTCTCCTCCTTCATCTCTTAGCCTTGTAACCATCCAAGAAAGAGGAATGAGACTTGTAAGGGTTGTCTCCTAAACCCAGGAAAAAGAGAAAGTGCTATAAAGATATGTTCAGTCTTCACTTATTGAAGGAAGGCCTTTAGTGGACACTGGTGACCTCATCGGAGGAGGAATCTGAAAGTGGATGTAGGTCACATTGACCAAACCACTCTAAAACTCGATTTGCATTTACTTTGAGTAATTTACTTTTATAGCAAACTGCCTCTCCTCCTTACTGTGTTTTTACTACGCCTACATACGCCTTCAAGTAAATGCCTTCTAAGATTAGCTTTAATCATACGAAGACTTTACGAAACTGACGCTTTTCATTTGTGCAATTTACATTACTGCAAATCTCCTTAATCTTTTCTTACACTTTTACAAAAGCTTTCAAGTTCAAATTCTCTCCGAAATAGATTGAATCAAAACCATTTTTGTCAGAATCAGTTTTAATCAAAACAAGTCTTTCGAAATCACGAAAGTTTTCCGCTACACTAATTCACCCCCCCCTCTTAGTGCTGCTCTTGATCATAACACTAACACTATACGACATAGTCTAATTTCCTCTTCTTTATTGGTTTGAGCTCGTTAATTGATTAAATTAGATATGTTTGATCGGTTAAAGCTAGTTTAGGGTGATTCTAAACTAACCCGACTAATTTAAATCTACTTGACCTAATCGAGATCAATCAAATCTAAATTAGACCAATTTATGGTGATTCCAGACCGGTTCTATAAGGATTTGAGGTTGCTTCCATTAGATCATAATCGAATTGAGTTTGGTTTAAGTCAATTGAGCTATTCCAATTAGGGTTTTAGTTGATTGAGGACTATTTTGATATTGATGTTTCATGCCTTTATGATTTGATGAATTTAAAAAGTTTATCTAAAGATGTCATTTGAAAATTATTATTGGTTTCTATTTTATGTTTATGATATTGATATGTATCATGTAGTAGATGTAACTAGACTAGTAGTTTACATTAGGAGTGTAACTTGTGAAAGGAGCTACGGGCCCATCACAGTGCGAAGCCACCAATGAACATAGTCTAGCAAATTTACATCAAGTATGGTCTCTTATAATATTTAACCATATTGATTTATTGATGCATGCGTGAGTGAATGGATGAGTGTAAATAAATGATCATGGATATTTATATATCCCTACCGACGGCAAGTATGACGATTCTCTTCGGGGATTAGTGGGCCATCAAACGTGATGGTTAGACGGTTTCTCCATCCGTTGTTGGGAAGAATGTGTCCCCACTTAGGCGGGTGAGAGATACCACTCCATCCGATGTTGGGAGTGCGATATGGATTATCTCCATCCACTATTGGGAGGAATCCATCCCATGGAATATGCCTCTCCATTCGCTGTTGGGATAGTGCACCATCGGGTGATGTACGCCTTTATTATTATATATGTTGTATGTGGCTGATACATGATTTTATTTATTATGTAAGAAATTATCATCATTTTTCTGATACATAAGTTTTATAATGAATAAATATATTATCATTTCTTATTGAATTATTGATATTTATTTCATGAATATTGAAGATTGTTTTAATTATTATTTTGAGGTTCCTACCAACATGTGTAGTTGCTGATATGTTTTTATATTATATTTATTTTCAGAGTAATCTACTACTTTGTAATAGATCTGAAGCTTGGGTGGAAGAGACTTGTGACCCTACGAAGAAGATGTAGTCATTTTTCTAATTAATAGAATATTTACTATTGTAAAGATAAGGATTTAAATTCAAATATGAATAAAAAAAAAAGAGGGAGTTTCTTATGTAAATTATGAATAATAAATTATTGATTTATTATTCTTTTTATAAATCCGGGATGTGACACTCATGTAGTGCCAAAAATATTACCATATGGGGGTGGAGGCTTATGAAAAAGTATAACTTAGATTATAGTAATTTAAATAGCTCGGTCTAGAACCATCCAATGAACTATGCATCTTAATCGCTAATGATAGTATATAGAACTTCCCAATACTTCACCACATTCATCATTACCAACTTGGTAGCCTCCTTTATTGAGCAATATAGGGTGCAACAATTAATGTTGTATACTTTGAAAACTAATCAACCACCATGAGTATTGATCCAAGTCCCCCTACCATCAATAAGTTTGATATGAAGTCCAAGGAAATATTCTCTTATGGCTTTTCTAGTATGGGCAACAGCTTCAAAAGTCCTACTGGCTTCTACTCTCTGAGTATTGGTTCTTCTATATAGTAGTCTTTAGGACTTGAAATGTCGCCTCACATTTGTTTGACCATCATCAAGGCTTCTCCTTTTTCAACAACTTTATCAATGGAGCTAAGCACTTCTAGTACCCAACTATGAAACACTGATAATAGTTGATGCAACCAAAGACCTCAGCTCTGATACCTTCTTTGGTGTTCACCACTCTGCCATAGCCTACACCTTCGATTTGTCCATCCAAATGGATCCTTCATTGATTCAATGCCCTAAGAATAAAATTTGTATATGGGCAAAGTAGCACTTCTCTCTTTTCACAAACAAAGTGTTCTCCCTAAGACTCTTCAAAATTATTTGAAAGTGTTTGACATTCTCCTCAAGCATTTGGTTGTGGACAATGATATCATCGAAGTAGATGACTATAAATTTGTCTAGATACTCCTTGAATATTTAGTTTATGAGAATGTAGAATGTGATCAAAGTATTAGCTAAGCCAAAAGATATCACCAAGAACTCAAATGCTCTATACATAGTTACGTAGTTGTCTTCGCTTCGTCACCTTCAATTATGCGCACCTACTAGTATCCCGACCGAAGGTCGAGTTTGTAGAAATACTTCGCCTTACCCAATTGGTCAAACAAACCGAATATCTCTCACAAGTGTCCATGTGACACAATCTTTATTTACAAGCCTAAAACAACCACCAAACCCAACTAAAATGGGGTTGTTAAGCCTTCGACCATCCCTCTACATACTGTGTAAAGCATGAACAAACCAAAAGAGATAAACATACATAAGCATTATATTAAACATCTTGTTTAGAATTTTATCTATGACAGAACGTCCGGACATCCAACGAACTCTCGAACTCCCAACGAAATCTCGTTCTTGACTTTGGGACTTTATTTTGCTTTATGCTTTGATCACAATCGTAGTTAATCCTACACACTTAAAACCTACTTTGATCTAGATAATTATTACAAAGCTTGAATCAAATATTGTCCGGCATGTCATTGGTTCATCGATGCTTTGTCCGATTCTTTGGCACATCATCCTCTCTTGCGGCCTATTGCCCAATCGGCCAGTTGACCTTCACAATTCCAATTTTTTTAGTGCAATTTCTGCTCTTCTTGGCCCAATGCCCGAACTCTTAGTCTGAAGTCTTCTATCGATACGTCGATCGATCCTTCGGCGCAACATTCAATCTTCTAACATGTTCCACTCATACCCAACATGATTCTTCCTGCTTTAATTGTCTCTCCCTGATCGAAGCTTCTTGTGTCACTTAAAACGTAGATCAGATAAACACTATCAATTGGTTTCATCATCAAAATCTGAGATTCAATAATCTCCCCCTTTTTAATGATAACAATCAATTGATGACGGAGTTAATCTTAACTCCTCCTATCAATATGCCATATTGATAGAACCTTGAATTCAAGCCAAAGCAAATCATGATTCACATCATATGCATCATCATAATAAAATCACGAGTATTGTATGCATCATATGCATGATCATAAGTATCATCATGGTATCAAAATATCAAAGTATATTACATCCTACTATGTATAATTCTCATATTATCATATCTTCTCCCCCTTTGTCATCAACAAAAAGGAGAAGTGCAACTATCAAGTTTTAGATATGTAATTTCAAATCATTACATTTTAAACATAATCTCAAGTTTTATCATCATACAAGCTAGTAATTTTCTTTCTTCTCTTTTGAGAAGTGCATGTTAGTAATTTTGCTTCCTTTTAAGTTTTTCTCCTTGCAATTTGTAAGCTAGCAAATTTAGCTAAGTGTTATATCATATTAGAACATGCAAGATAGCAAATTTATATCATTTTAGAGTATGTAAGCTAGCAAATTTTACATATATGAAAGTTAGCAAAATTTTACATCTTTTGAGATGTGCAAGATAGATTATTTTTGCATCTTCTTGAAATGTGTAACTTAGCAAACATTTCTTCTCTTGAGATTTGCAAGATAGCACTTCTTGCTTCTCTTTTAAGATGAGCAAGCTTGCAAGTTTGCCTCTTTCCGTGATGTATACGCTAGCAATTCTTTCTCCCCCTTTATCATTGGCAAAAAGAGAGGAATAACAATAAAATAGTGCAATTCATTTCCCTTTACTTCAATCTTCAAATCATGACAAGGATAAATAACAAAGATGAAGAATCCAATCATGAATGTCAAAAGACCATATATTATTTTTGACACATTTCTTCTTTTGTAAATAGAAACCATGATAGGAAACGATCTTGATTCAAAAAGAAGACTCAAGTTATAATTCCAAGAATTCATAAGAAAAATAATGATTCATTTGACAAAAAAGATCGTTGATTCATACATTTGAATAAATATTTTTAAACCAACATCACTTTAACTCTTCATGCATAATTTTAAAATGTAAAATCATCAAACATGATACAATCATTTATTTTCAAAACATTCATCATTATTTTTAACTCATTCAATTTGTCAAATCAACAAAGTCCCTTTCAAGAGATTCATAAAAATAGATTCATCAATCTCTTTTTGAAAACTCAATAAGATAGGGATTGAGAAGTTTTCAAAAAAAATATATATTTCCTTTTTATTTCATACAAGAATGCCTTTGTCATTTATGCAAAATCAAAATATGCATCATGTTTAAAATGGAAAAAGCAACTTTCATTACGACAAAGATCGATAAGCCATAAATTACAAGAATCATCATGCATAATTTCGAAATATAAACTCATTAAGTATGATCATTATGCATCATTACTTTGGGCATGATACCAAAACATAGTTTCAAGTTTTTAAGGTATAATATGTACAATTTCGAAGTATAAACTCATTAAAGATGACATCAAACCTCTTAATATTTTTATTAAAACATCAAGCATGGTTTCATTGAACATAAGGCATCTTCAATCAAAATCGAAAAGCAATACGAAAATCAATATGATACACACTATTGCTTCTTAAAAACATGCATAAGATTAATCTTATTAGATGTACAAGCATTAGATTTATATCTAACATTTTATTATATTTTCATAAAACATGTAATTGTCATTATCATTTTCAAAATTACTAGCATGATCCCAATTTTTTTATTTGTTATTTTATAAATAATTTACGTATAATTTTTCTAAACTAATTTAAAAATAACTCATGAAATGCATCAAGTAATTTCAAAATAAAGCAAAAGGGTTATGGTTACCTCATTATCGAAAGTCGTTAAGGCGTAGTTTGCTACCTCGCCTTTGTTGGTTTTTTCTTATCTTCGGATTAACTCGATTCATCCTAAGCCACCTTGAGTGTTTTATTCTTCTTTTGTAGCTTCTTCTTTTTAGGTTCATTTTTGTTCTTTGATTCTTGTTTTAAGATTTTTTTAAGCTTTATAGTTAAGAGTTCAAAGTCATAGCTTTCGCTCGAGTAGTCTTCATTTGTTCTAAGTGTCAAATCCTTTCTGTTCTTTGGAAGGTTGTTCTCAAGTTCGTCAAATGTCATATAAGTTATTTCATATATCATCAAAGACCTAATAAGTTCTTCAATCAGAAAATAGTTCAAGTACTTTAATTCTTATATTGTCATTACTTTCGAATCCCAATTTTTAGAAAGTGATCGTAAACACTTTAAATTCATGGTAAGAGTATATTACTTTCCCCTATTCTAAATCGTGTTTATTGTAGCAAAAGTGAACTCCTCCGTCAAAACTTCTATCCAAGAGATGGTATATGATCGATGAATCATCAAACCCAAACCGGTGGCAAAGAGGAGGGTTTAGAGATTTAACTTGAATCGGTTCGAAGATTTTCTAAGGATAAAATTGGTATTTATGAAAAAAGATACATCTTTAGTAAAAATGATTATGAATGATACCCATGTGGTAAAAAATTATTCCGAGAGATTTATTTGGTAAACTACCGTTACTTTTTTGTATATTATACCTTAGGACTCGAACCACTACTTTTGACCATGCTACTTAGGATAACATTGTATGCTTCCCAAGAAAGCACATTGTCATTAACAATATTCTAAATAGGATGTTTGATGTAATGCTTATATATATCCGTGTCTTTTGGTTTGTTCATACTTTACACAACATTTAGAGGGATGGTTGAAGGCTTAACAACCTCATTTTAGTTGGGTTTGGTGGTCGTTTTAGGCTTGTAAATAAAAGTTATGTCATATAGAGACTTGTGAGAGATATTCGATCTGTAGTGGACCATTTTGACCCTTTGTTGTGTAATCGTTCAAAGCTTATAAGCTTTTTGCATTCCAGAAGTTCGATGGCATTGAGAAGGTGAATCACAGTAGCTAACTCAATGCAAGGAGTTCAAACACTTTGAATGTTTCAAAAGTGTGAACAAAAAGCAAGCGAAGGGCCAATAACCAGCTCGAT
Organism: Musa acuminata AAA Group; assembly: GCF_036884655.1. Taxonomy (NCBI): domain Eukaryota; kingdom Viridiplantae; phylum Streptophyta; class Magnoliopsida; order Zingiberales; family Musaceae; genus Musa; species Musa acuminata. The sequence continues at coordinate 27,901,098 of NC_088330.1, forward strand.
ATATGGAGTACAACCCTCGAAGAGGCGGGCGAAGTCAAGTAATATTTGCCTTCTCAACTCTTAAAAGAATGGGTGAAACCGAGTACCCCAGTTCTCTTATCTATCCAGCAAAGGAGCACTGCATAGGTTCAAAGATCAATCGAAGATAATGGAAGACAATAGTTATCAAATCCTTACCAATGGTGATTAGTGTTACTAAGAGTAGATTATTCACTTCATTTCCCAACAGAATGTCAATCGAAAGGGGAAGTGATGCGAATCTACTTGGAAGTGACAATTAGATGAAAAAAGAGTCGATGGGTAAATTTTGTGGAGGAATGACCGAAAACTTCAAAAGTTTACGAGGCGATGCTCATTAAAGCTCCAACATTCATCCACCAATTTCAAAAAGCATGAGGCATTTGAGAGACTGATGCATAGTAAGGATGGTCTTTTCCTTCAGCTAAAGGATTCGTAGGAACCAACAGGGATCAAAGGCTTAACAGCTAAAATTCTAAATAGGATATTTGATATAATGCTTATATATGTACATGTCTTTTGGTTTGTTCATGCTTTGTACAACATGTAGAGAGACGATCAAAGGCTTAACACCCCCATTTTAGTTTGATTTGGTAGCTGTTTTAGGCTTGTAAATAAAGGTTATGTCATGTGGATACTTACGAGAGATATTCGGTCTATAGTTGATCATTTTGACCCTTTGTTGTGCAACCGTTGAGAGCTTGTAAAGTCTGCTTGTAATTTGCATTAGCTATAAAGTGTTTTCTAAAATGTTAACTTATGGATCCTGAGTGATACGCTTTCTCTAACTCGTTTTCTCTTTTGTAGGTCATAAGTGACCATTAGAGATTTCAGGGAGGTTGACTTTTGCGGATGAACACGCAAGGGTGCCGCACAACTTAAGCAAAATTAACTAAGTCCGTGACAAAATGACAATCTATGATTGGCTAGAAAAGGCTATTTATAGCCCTATATATATATATATATATATATATATATATATATATATATATATATATATATATATATATATATATATATATATATATATTTCATTGGTTTAGTTGACTCTTTAGTTCCTCCTTTTTTTTTATTCTCCTTTCTTTAATTTTTTTAAGAACTTTTTCGTATAGTATCAAAACATCCTCTAGATTCTTCACGTATAGAGCTAAGGTCCAATTGTATTGGGTAGATGAACGGAAGCACAAGGTCGAAGATTATACTTATGATAGTAATTACATATTTTTATTTCTATTTCATCAATTTCATAATTAATTTTATATAACTTTTATTATTATTTTTATAATGCAAACCTAAAGGTGATTCACCTCCTTCACCAAATCTTGAATTAGGAGAAAAGAAAAGGAAGATGAAAATAACAGTGATGGTGATGTAATACGACAGAATATTTCACAGTTTGATAATTAAGTGAGAAAATCAAACCTTTTAAGTCTTCACTTGCTATAAGATCCAGTTCTAAAAGATCAGGAGATGACCTATCGTCAACCCCACTTGTTCAAGTTATTTTCAGGACCTTGAGATCCTTCTTCATGTAGCAATTTCTATTTCTCCGAGGAATCAATCAAATTTAACCAAGACGCATTTAAAGGATATAAGTCAAATGGGATTCAGATTACTTGACAATCATATTTGATTTCCCTTACCCAAATGGGTATACTCCTATCCATGATATTAAATAATAAACTTAATTTAATTCCTAGAGCATAAAAGGACACCATTAAAAGGTTTATAAAAAATCAAATATTAATGGAATATGAATTTCATGGAGAGGTATGCACACAAGTCTGAACTCTGCGAACTAGTTTTATTTTCCTAAGCCCTCAGTTAACCTATGCAACGAAGGAGTCTTTTGGAGGTTTGAACCTGATAAAACTTTGCATGATGCTTTGATTTAGACGACAACACTTAGGAAACAAGCCATGTTGGAACAACTTTGACATATGGGATTGATGATTATTTCTGACACCGACACAGAGAATTTTTAGTGATAGTATCAACATTATTGACCTGAGAACTGTGATTAGTCCATCAGAACTTCTAAAAGATCTACCGTTATTGCTTGAGACAAAGACATTGTCGTCCATCCATTACATCAATAATGTTCCTGCTCTGTGTTCACATGCATCAACTACATAGGTCAGAGGCAGGAGAGTTGCAAAGGAACCATTAGATGGAGCACTTCCACATAGTTCATCCATGAACACATTGTACTGCTGCCCCTTAGAAGTTGGTGCTGGCACAACATAATAAGATAATTCTTAACATTTTGATTTTCTGCATGGATATATATATATATATATATATATATATATATATATATATATATATATATATATATATATATATATATATATATATATATATATATATATATTAACAACAGGAGTGTCAAATTTATTATTAATTCTTTAACATAAGAATCGTTGGCATAAAAGAGATGATTTTATATGTGCACACAACAGAAATTTGACCATAATCATGAAATCTTTACAAAAATTTAAAAGTATATTGACGAAATACAGTCATGCTTCAAAAGAAATTGAAGCTTTAAATTTAAACCATGACAATGGAGACCTACTATATCAAACTAATATAGTTCTCTTGCTTTTTCTTTTTCTTTTTCTCTCATATCAAACTTGGTGTGATCCAAAATCGTTTGATGATAGATTCTGATCCTCTAGCTATTGTGTCAACGCCATCTTTTTTTATGATGTAAACATCTCGTGACCATTGGTTAATGGAATACATACAATTACCATAACATTTTGCGTCATGAGCCGAGATTGACATCGCCTGATTATTATTTTTTAGGAATAATGTTTGATCACCCAAACTCTCGATCTTGATCCACGTCTCATTCTTCAAATCGAGTCGAAATAAGATGATATGATTCTTGTCACACATATCATGTCGAAGCATAAAAATATCATGGCCAACCCTATCAAGGCACGGCATACGAATACAAACCAACAATATCTCTCCACAAGATTCAACCAAGAATACATCATACATTAATATAACACGGATATCCATGGGAGGTGGCACATTCAATTTCCTGACCCGTAGAGGAAGGACTTGGAAAGTCATTAAGCGATAGTAAGGGTAAGCTATAGCATAGAATTGCCCTTGCAAGCTGATAATTGGCATATTATATTTGATATCCATGTTTTTCTCTATGTTCCATGATGTGTCCCCCGACCTCCAAACATAAAGAGTTTCGACATCAACTAGGAGGATGACACAATCAGGCTTTGTCGGAGGTGATGACATATGAAGGAACACCGGACCTGGATGCCCAAGTGCAGGGAGGTCCAACTGTGCCCGAGAGAAGGGATTCAAAAGAGAGAATATGCCATTTTGTTTGGACTTCAACACAAGCCAACCATATGATGAGTCATTGATGACCTTTCTTCCGAGGAGAAAACCTGGGATTCTGATCGTGAATGACATGTTCTCATCTATTATGTTTTGTAGGATGTAGGAATCATCGGCAACGGTGAACAACCATGGGGTTTTGCTCATGGTTAGGTCGAATCGTAGGGCCGCGACTCGCCACTCCTTACATGTGGTGCTCAGGCGCACAACATCCTTGGGGTTCATACACATTAACACTGACTCCACAATATCGATAGGAATACGACTGGTGACGGCCTTCGCCCTCCATATTCTCTTCTGATTACTATGTTTCTTCTTCATAAATCTCTACTAATCCACACACACACACCTCAAATACTGCCTCGGATTGTGAGGTAAATAAAAACTAGTCTACTTTGCTCTAATGCAGTAGAAGAGGAAGATGGAAAAGAAAGCACGTCTTCCGCAAACATTTATAATAGTTTCAAGGACGTGAAATAGTAAGTCATGTGGAAATTAACACAACTGAGAGAAGGAAGCAAAAAAGAGAGAAGGATTACTTGGTTAGAACTGGAGGAAGGATATTGAAACCCTTGGGGCATAAGTTGTTTCTCGCCTGATCATGTGCACCGGCCATCTCTCTATGGTCGTCATGCTACCGATGTTGGGCTTAAATAGGGATCGACGTCTCCTAGGGTTAAAAAGGTGATTCAAAATTTGGAGTCACATAATGGCTATTGTTCGAGTCCCATATTGTCAAAAAGGATTATTTCAAATCCATTTATTCGCTACCATTTATAGATGATGTCACGGATGATTGTGTCAATAACTTGCTATCATTTCGAGAGAAGCATATTACGAATTATATGTAATTAAAATCCTATTTCTTTTACTTTTGTAACTATGGAATATAACAATAAATTATGGAGATCTTGTCACTTCCTTTTATAAATTCACTTGGTGAGTGAATGATAGTATAACATGCATTTTGTGTCTCGAGGTTCAACATGGTGGCTCGGCAAGAAGAGATTCGAGGATGAGAGACCCTAGTCTTGGCCTTCTCGTGAGGCTGGGTCTCGTCTAAAGGAAGCTTTTAAATGGATTTTGCTTTGCTCAATGTGACTTTGCTCAATTTCGATTAGAAAACCATGGTGGAGCACCAAATCTAGAACATACATTTGATTCAGATATTATGATTATTAAAAACCACAAGAACTACGCTGAGCTACATTTAGCAAACAAAAGAATCACTTGGAGGTGTTCTTGAAACTGTTGAAATGGTGTCTCAAGCTATCGGAGGAACTGTTTGTGCTTTTGGGTTGGATACTATCTAACTCGTAGTGGAATAGAAATCAATGGTACGCTGACGAGATGAATCGACTATAAGCTCTAACCAGACACTCTTTCTTATCTCAAGCAGAAGCAAAGTCTGCAGCTTCTTCGTTCATGTTGCATGTTGTGGATGGCATGGCAACCCTAAAACCAGGTCCGATCCAGGATCACACAAAAGAATCGGATCCGGATCCAAGTTTAGGTAGCTTTTCGAGGTTCAGATCCGAATAAGGTGGTGACTAAATAATTTGGGATCAGCTGATCGATCATATCTTCTGTGATGATGAAAGGTATTATCTTTATGACTTCAAGTATCAAACAATTTTATCGTCCTACCTGTTGGTAAGCTCCATAAATTGAGTGATACGTCTATCTCAACTCGGTTTAGGCATTATCATGCAGTCACGACATCTTAGTTATGGTGTCCATGGTAAACGTTTGCATGCCAGGCAGCCGTGACTTAATCCGGCAGCATCCTCATACCCTGCCTTTGCTCTCTCTCTCTCTCTCTCTCTCTCTCTCTCTCTAAAGCTAGCGATTGCATCCTCCTCGTTCTTCTCACTCCACCGATCGCACAAGCTATTACCAAGAAAATAGCATACCAGTCTTTTCTTCCCTTCAATTCAATTCGTTCATTCAGGGAAGGGAGAACTGATAACGTGCTCAGATGAGAATAACTCGGAGCTTTTCCATGGAGTTCTAGGTGGACTGGGACAGTTCGGGATCATCACCAGGGCCAGGATTGCACTGGAGCCAGCTCCCAAAAGGGTACAACTCCCTCGCCTTCTCCTCTCTTCCACCCACCTTCTCGTGTCTGTAGTCATTAGATGGATGCAAGTTGCTATAAGAGCGCAATCTTGTTTGTACTTTGCACTGTAATCATCATCATCTCTAGTACTTTCTTGTAGGGGTTAGGTAAGGTGGATCCGAGTGCTGTACTTAAATTTCACCACCTTCACCAGAGACCAGGAGTAGCTCATCTCTCTCCATTGGCGCAGAACCAAGCCAGAGATTCGACTACGTCGAAGGCTTCGTCGTCGACGACGGCCTGATCAACAACCGGAGGTCGTCGTTCTTCTCCCCGAAGAACCCTGTCAAGATAAGCTCCGTAGGAGCCACCGGCGGCGTGCTGTACTGCTTAGAGATGGCCAAGAACTACGACGACTCCGCTGCCGACTCCATTGATGAGGTAGGTCTGCACTTCAACCTAACACAACAAGGCCATCAACCTTGTTCGGTGACGAGAAGAACATCTGTCGAGTGTTTTCTTTGGTTGCTGCAGGTGGTAGAGGCACTCTGGGACAGCTGAGCTACATACCGGCATCGGTGTTCACCACCGACCTCCCCTACGTCGACTTCCTCGACCGCGTCCACGGGCCGGAGCTGCAGCTCCGCGCCAACGGGATGTGGGAGCTGCCGCACCCGTGGCTCAACCTCTTCCTGCCGGCGTCACGGATCGTGGACCTCGACCTTGGCATCCGCCGCAATAGCACCGGCGGACCTATCCTCATCTACCCTAATATCGCATGCCTTGTTTGCTTGCCTTGCCTTGCATGCATGCATGCAGCCCTTGCAACCCTAGCTAGCTCACTAATGAATGCACACGGTTAGACCACATGGCTCATGTTGAAACGGTGGCCAAATCCATGTTGATCACAATATCATGTTCTCCTCCAATACACAACTCTTTCCTTACCATGTTTTGTACTCCAGTAGGTCAGCCTAATATCCTCCCCACATCATAAAAGCAAACAGAAGCTTCCAATTCCCATATCGAAAACGTCCGTAGATCATCGTACGGTCAACATGTGAAGGTTAGATTTTCGTGTTTTTTTTTTTGGGATCTTCCAACCCTCTTCTTCACCCTTCTCCTTTTTGTTCCCCTCATGAAAACCCCACACCTCACTCGGTAGCAAAGAAAACATCATCACAAATATCTAGCATGAAGCAAGGAATGTAACAAGTTGGGGAGTTTCTCTTATGATTATTTGGTTTTGGAGACGACAACATATAATGAGATAGATTTGAGGGTGAACAAGATGTTGCTAGGACGAAGACAAGCTGATGGATGCGATGGTCCAGAGGACAGGACCACAAGACAAGTGAGGCCCAGCAAGAGAGAATTTTCCAAGGAGTTGTCCTAACTCACCTTTATTTATTTTCATAAGACAATACTACTTGCAAAGATACAAATATTTTGTGCTGTCTATATGGATGTGAAACACAACAAGCGCTTGGCCATTGGAACCTTCTTTTCTGTGCTTCTTCTTATAGGACAGAGTTGGGGACCGTAATGATGACAGTATGAATATTCGCAAGTCTATTGTTTTCTAGATGGAGCCAGCCATACTCTCACTGAAAGGATGTGTCCAGGCTCTTTCTGAAGACTTCACAATTTGTTCTCACCTTGACACAAAGAATCAATTGGATGTTTTCCAATATGTCACTTCAGAAGGAACTGAAAGGGATCACTACTTTATGTGGATGACCACATACGCAGTTCTTTCCTTGTCATGGAGCCTAGAGGAAAAGAGAGCAAGCTAAAGAAATAGCATGAAATTTGAAACCCTGTATGATGTATTTTCATGATTTAGCTGATACATTTGGTAGCATTAGGTGTATTGTTGGGAGAATGAGGTAGTTTTGTTTACTGTAACAATGGTATCAAATACTTGTGTGCAGGAGAACCAGTTTAGGCATGAAAAACTTGTGTATCTCAATCGGACAGTACTAAGATTGCCTTCATTTTTTTTTTAGTTCAACATGTCAGTAGTAGCATACTTCTTTTTTGGGTTTCGGGGAGTAGTTAGGAAAGAAGAGAAAAGGAGAGAGAGAGAGAGAGAGGTGAATCTTAAAACTTATCTAGGATTTGGTATGGCCAAATTGTATGAATACCAGAAACATCAAGCTAATTTTTTGCTGGCTAAATCCAACGGTCATTCAAGGCACAACTAGTTGCACTCAGAATATATTGGTGTAACCAATCTTGCACCTAACAATAAATCATACCATAGACAAACAAACAATCAATGACATGATGATGGTAGCGATCTTTGGATTTAGGGGGATGCAGATTTGGTAAACCTAAAACCTAGGGAGAACAGCTTCCTGTCCATTGATGTTGATTTCCTTTAGTAATCTGCTAAAATTGAAGAAAAATTATATGAACCAAATCTCTAATTATGGTTTGAGCAAATAGCAATTTAAGAATACAAGGCAAACTAATGTGTATAGTCCAACCTCTAGTTACTGCTGCAGCTTCTTTGACAACAACCTTTTAGGGCAGAAAGGTCAGGGAAAGTTTAGAAGGAACATATTTTTCATTTTGTTGTTCAATAAACTATCAAGGATTTTTTGGTTCAAACCTGAAAGCCCCATTCAGTTGAAGTAAAATAATTGAGATTAATTTATTGGTGTCATACGCAATGGAAAAGTAAAAATTCAGTTTAATGATTTAAAGGAATAGCTAGATGTTTTACAACTTCATTGTAACTCACAGTTTCATGCTTCCTTTGCTCTTTGAAGTTGATCGATGACCACCACCTTTATGATTTTGATGCTTTGTTGCTCTTGGGGGCACCACTAATTGAAAATTGCAAAGAGATCTAATATTTTCTGAAAATGGCAGAAATTGAACAAATAGTTAATTCTTGTAACAGAGAAAATGAAGTAACAAGAAACATAAGCAAAAATTATAGATATTAACAATCCTACACCATTTATGTAAGTCTTCTGGTAACAAGTGAACAAACATAATCTACACCTCAAGATCTGATTGATTTCACTGGACACATTTTGCCTTTTAAGTACCATACCACTGTTCAATTGAAGCATGACTGAGGTAGAACTTTGTATGGGTTTAATATTAGATTGGGATCTAACATTTTCTTGATATCAACCATTAGTTGCACCTGGCAAGATAGACAATAGTGTAAATTAAGTGAGAACCAAGCACATGAACAAAATAATAACTTAATGCCATGAATAAAACAGATGAATGAGGGTACATGCTAGATGAAAAAATAAAGCAAAATAGAAACATGAAGTGTTAGTAGTATGTAGCACAAAAATCAGTGTCAAGTGTGTTTTAAAAAATAACCTAACAGAATTAGAAAATGGCTTTTTCGGGGAGTACATATGTTATACTTGCAACCATGGTTAGACATGAATTATGAGAAAGTTGAATAGTGCCTAATTATCATATTTTAGATCGTGTACAATTCTGTTCCAGGACTTATGGTAGTATCAGAATTTTCTTACTTTTTGAGTTTTTCAAAGAAAATAAATACAGCCCTCTTTTTAGCATACTGTTTCTTACAGCTGAAGATCAATAGTGCTTTGAAGTCCTAATATGCTGAGCAATGACGTTAATCCCAATATCATGATATTTAATACTTTTATGAGCTTGCAACAAAATTTTAAAAATATCTCAGCTAAACACAAGCAATTGCATTAATCCAAAACCTTGGGTGACCCATAGATACAAAAGAAAAATAATTTATTTGAACTTCTGAATTTATACATATCTAGCTAGCTATTAAATTGTATGGAAAAATATACCACGGAATCCAGATAAACTACTGTGATTAAGCACTAGATACTAAAAAAACAAACTCAATGAAGTAAATAATTTTTTCACCATATTAACTTGTTTAGGCCTGGAAATTTTTTTCATGATTTTGTAAATTAACATCAGGAAAGAGAAATTTATGCACTGTAAAAGGGTATAAATTAATATAGGTCTCTCAGTTTATCAATCGAAGTTTTTATTTATTGAATATGATTTAAAGCCACATACAGTCTCTGGAGACTTGCTGTAATGGATCTTATTTGCTTTCATTAACCCTAATCCATGCTCAGCACTGATACTTCCCTTGTGTTTTGAGGTCCACTCATACACGTAAGGTTCAATTTGAGCAAGGATCTGCAACACAACATTCAATGCTGCTTTAATCATGATAGCTAATAACAATTAGTTCAATGTAACAAAGTTGCAGGCTGAAGCTGATAGATATACATCACTATCATATCGAGTTGTCATGATATTCAAGTGCAAGTTACCATCCCCAAGGTGACCGTATCCAACTACCTTGGCCGCCTCACCTGAACATGATAAAGAATTTATCAGGTATCATAAATCTGTGTTTTTCTTTGTTTTATAAAAATACTTGTTTGATGAAATAGTACAAGGTAATAAAAAAATCAGTTCTACAAGCTAATTTATATTGCTAAGGTGCAGTAGCATTTGTGGGTTAGATACCAAGCCTGTTGCGCATTTCTTCGACGATACCATAGAATTGGTCAATGGGTAATGATAAGTCATATTTGTAGACAGCCCCAACCTTAACTGATGCTTCTGATATACCCTGGAACAGTGAAGCTAAACAGTGTCAAAATGATACGATCAAGCATCACATTAATGAAGAGCTACCCTCTATTTTAACATCACTGACACAAGAACTTGAAACAAATCATCTCAGAAAACACAAGTAGAAGCTTGTTTCATGTCATAATCAGAAACAAACTATCGATAACATGGGAAGTGGACATGACAAGAAAATAAACTAAACATGCCTGGGAAACATCAAGACATGACTATAAATGGATTAGTTAGAAATCAACTAAATGGACTTTTATCAACAAAGCCCATTTTGGGATTTGTGTTAAGAGAAAGAAAATTTCTTATTATTCTTCAAAAGTAATACTGTAACTAGATGTGGATAGGAAGCTTTCTTTCAGCCTGGCATTACTGATAAGAATTCATATTGTGTTAGCAAAATACACAAGATGCAAATTACTTAAGATACATGTTTACAAGGACTGTCATACTGTTCGATATGGTACGAGATGGGTGGCATATACTGGTCTGAGAGCTGACCGAGATATGGACCAGCCCATGACACCTGTCTGGTCGAGACACAAACCAGCCTGTTTGGCTGAGATGCATACCAGTCAATACGCCTCATGTATCACCCGATAGAGTCAAAATTTGACCTGATCAGTAACGATCACATTTCGATCATACCATTGTCATTTTGATTGATACCATCCCCCAATGGTCAAATTGATCATTGGAGGTTGTTTTGGGCTTATAAAAGCCCCTCCCTCCACCTGTTTCACCCACTCTCACTCACTCTTATCCAAATTCTCTTCCTCATTCTTTCCCACTCATTCTCATTCAAACTTGTTTAATCTCTCTAGACGGTGATTAGTGGAAATCAATCTCTTGATTTGGATTCAAAAGGGATTTATAAACTACAGGTCCAATAGAATTTGTCTCTGATTGAAGGTAGTTAGCTTTTATCTATATTTTCTTTGTCACGGCACATGTGGCGTAAAGAATATTGGTAATTATTAATTTATTAGTGACTAATGATTAATTATGACTTAATTAAGGTACTTAAGAATATTACCTTAGATTGATCATATCCTGACTTCTTGCATGATTTACGAGCGTATTTTACATGTTTAATGGGTAATTGGAGGCTTATTAATGCATGTTTACATATCAAATTTAATTTATATACCAATAAATTAAGATAAGAAAACCTGAAATAGGATTTTTTTTTTAATTCAGTTGATTTTTCAGCCCTTTTTCGGGTTACCGATACCAACCGATGAGTATCGGTCTGACTAGGGACCTATATGGCTGGTCAGATATGGCAAACCATGCATGTTTATGCTTATCATGTTTTGAGCATTACAATAAGCCATAATGTCCAACTAAATTAAGTATATTACATGGGTATTTCCCACCATAGAGCTTTACCAATGTTAATATAACTATTCTAACTTTGTGTGCTCATATCTTTTCTATGATTCTTGAAAAAGTTTTCCTAGGTCATTTCTAAAATATTTATGTGGAATCATAAATATTAATTACTGGGTTCATCTCACAAGAAAAAAGGAATTCCAAAAGCATCAAGATATTGAACCTCACGAATTCGCCAAAATGAGGATGATTGGTTAATATCTTGAGCTACAACACCATCTAGTATGAGACCTTCTTCCATTGATCGTAACAAAAAAGCTTCAAGTTTTGTTCTGCATTTTTTTGTCAAAAATAAAGATTGTAAATGTAACACAATTGTAGTAGATAACTAAGGAAATTGAAACTAATACACATTTACCAATGAGCCCAGTAGCAACCTGCAAAATGTTCATAGTTGAATGCCACTAATTAAATTGACAAACTGAATTCAGACACTCATAGTCCTAGCACTTCTAACAATCATTTGAGGTAGCATTCTTAAATAAAAGACTTCATTAATAAAATAAGATACACAGAAATAGCACAACAGTGAGATTGCTCCTTTAAAATCTGTGTCAACAGTTTGAATGAAAGAAATAGAACATTAGCAAAAACCTAGTGCACCAAGTTGTCCTTTTTGTTACTTGTAAGATATGATTCAAAGAACATTGATTGTCACTTGTCAAGATATTTATATGTCAAATTTATGGTAAGAATATTTTAATTAATAGAGACACCACTTTTAGCAATAGAATGTTTCCATCTAGAACTTAAGAACTTTAAAGAACAAAGAAATGCGTCAATTCAGAACAAGTGGCTATAACCAAATGCTCCATATAACAAAAAATTACAAAATTCATCTCCATTGTCCATCTTCATGATCACCGCTAGAGAACATCCATCAAGAAAAGCCCTCCCCAAAGCACCTTGCCCAGTAGGCTAGGTAAAGTCTAAGAAAGGAACATGTGAAACATAGTATCCAAATCCTAAGTGTGAACTTATATAACAAGTATAGTTACCTATCAGGAAGGACAAAACTATGTATTTTCATGCATTTCATTGAACCTATTATTTTATAAACATATGATGCATAGAAGTTTGTTGCAAGAAATTCCTTCTTCTGAAACAGGATTAGGATTCTATTATAATTAGAGTAAAATGTCTTTTTGTGTGTAGCTTTGCAGTTCTTTTTGGGGTTTATAGTATCATCCAAATATTATTGTCATTTTGTGTGATAAGAGCATAATGGTACCTTTTAGTGATGTTTATGGACCAACACAAAACAAGAACAAGCCCATCACCAACGATTGCCTAGGGGGAAGACAGGATCTCCTCCAGTGTCAGAGATCTTTAAATATGAATGGCATGGAATTCAGAATCAAAAGGGAGAGAGGAGTAGATACCAAATTTCGATATACACATGTAAATCAAGAAGAATACACTCAGGTGTCAAGGTCACCAGGGAATTAAGGTAGATTCATCTTGGTTTTAAATCTTTCCTCAGAAAGGCTTCTCTAGAGTTTAATAACCAACCACATCAAATCTTTACCTCTTCGAGTAGTCACCCCTTTCTATATGTGTTTGAAAAGAGGCTAAAGAAATCACCTTGAGGCTTGAATTAAGGAATTTGTACAAGGATGCAATTGTAAGAGTGGAATCCACTTTTAGTTCAAAATCTTCATCATAATAGAACAATAGTGGATTGAGATGACGAGATAAAAGGGAAAGCATCTGTGATTCAAAGATAGGCTAATAACCAGATAAGAATAAGGCCTAAATCCATCTGTTTTCAAACAAGAGCTTGGGTCATTTTGATAGACTGACTGAGCAAGCAAGAGCACATGTCAAGGTAACAATGCTCCATGGGAACAATTCAATCATCCTTCCAGAATCTAACATTTTAATCATTGCCCAAGATAAATCAAGAAGTAAAAAATGATTATTTGATAAATAATATCCCTATCCATGTTGGCAAAAACGAGTTCCTAAATGAGTTATCACTTCAGACTTCAGAGTGGCTTTGTCAGCCAGAAAAATTTATAGAAGCTCTCTTCCAAGTTCAGCCATGCGCTATTTATGTTCTCCACCACCATTTGTCAAAATGAGCATAATTTATATCTTCTAGGTTAACGACTCCAAAGCAATCCCAATTCATAAATCTCTAGATAATTGAGCAATTAACTATCCACCAAACACATCCGCTATTCTAATTAACTATCCACCAAACACATCCGCTATTCTTCTGTGCTTTCTCTATGAGCTTTAGAAGCCAAAAGTGGCAGGAAAAGATAGAGAAAAACTGGATAGGAAAGTTAGTGACTGTAACAGCAACCTACTTGCAAAGGAGTATCTACTCTTCTTGCCATCGAACCAAAATTCCACTTTGTTTTAGAGAGGCATCCGATCCACCAACAGTAGCCTTTCAGACCTTAGTGGGAGACCAAGATACACAGAGAGAGCTTGATGCTTGACAGGCCCTCTAACAGAATCAGATCCAATGTATGTTGGTTTACTTGTGGAGGAATTAAAAGTGAACCCAAAGCAAAACATGGAATAATGTAGGGCCACCATTTTGTGGTGGCATATTCATGCAATGTGGACCACATATGTGGCAACATAGTCCCCATGAATACATATGACCACACATAAATATGCAGTCACATATAGGGTTTTGAAATATTAAGATTGATGTAGAATAAATGAAACCTATGCTCATAATATCCATGAAAAAAAAGTCTTTCACGTTCATTATGTGTCATGGCAAGTGAAAATGTTGTCGCTCAAAAGCAAGGATTTTAATTTCGAATGATACCACCCGTACCGAGCAGTACATACCGGTCTGCTAGGACCACCCTCTACCGGGTGGTACCGTCGATTGGGGCTGTTTCCGCCCCGTTACCGTCCGAAATCGATCGGTAACAGTCGATTTCGACCGTCGCCGCCCGCTACCGGGCGGGATTAGTTAAGGGAGAAGGAAGAGGGAGAATAAAAAGGAGAACCTGGAGATCCGGCGTGGCTCTCCCTCGACGATCCCAATCTGTCGCCGCCCTACCTCGTCGGACGTCACAGATGAGATGTCGCCTCCTCGTCGTCTAAGGCGATGAGGCCTCGGCATCTTCTCCTCATCCGCGTGGAGCGCAGGGAGAAGAAACGCGGCGACTTCGCTCTTTTTTTCTATTTTTTAATATATATATATATATATATATATATATATATATATATATATATATATCACGAGCGATATGCTCTGGCATACTGCTCGGTACACTCATACTGTACCATACCAAGCTAAGCTCGATATGCCAATATGGTATAAAATTACAAACCTTACTCAAAAGTGAGTAAAAACAAGATGATGAAATTAGAAGCAAATGCAAAATTTAAACTTGCAAGTTGTTGGACTGAAGATACATGATAGATGATAAGTTAAGAGAAATAGGTGGAAGCACCCATTTTTCAACATAGCTTATCTTGAGCTTCATTTCCAAACTTTTCTGAAGAGGGTTGCATATCTTCCGTTCCTTTAAAGTAATAATTGAGTAATTTCACTTCGCCTAGGATGATGTTACCTAGTTTAATATGTCTAAGAGATACTAAAGTGGTCAATTTTTTTCCTACGAAGACATTTAGTTTTATCAAGTTTGTGAAATGTGCAAGTACCTGCACTACAGAATTGTTATTTAAGTTCAGAAGTTGTTTTTCTCTAAATGTATTTCTAAATTTATTTGCTACAAAAATCCAGAGAAAAGAATCTATTTGAAAATGGAAACAATAACCATAAAAATGAGGCTATGTTACACAAACTAAACATAATGTCAAACAAATAGGAGAATAAATTATTGAAAATTTATAAAGGTGACAAGCTCAACTTACTTATCATATGTTTCATCACTACCAGTTGTCTCAACAAGAATATAGAAGTTATACAAGGAGGATGGTAAAGGACTGCGAACACCATCCAAGTGAGACAGAACCTTCAAGTCAAATATAAAAGTATAATAATTACAAACTAATAATAAAAATGACATTTCATATCATTGATATTGGAATTTGGAGAAAAGGCCATCATTTGCTCAATCTATTATTTTTTCTGAAATTCTAAGAGCAAAGTAAAGATGTCATCAAGGCTTTTATTGATTTTGTATCAAGATCAGACTAAGGAATAAAAAACTAGTAATAATATTTTATTATAGCATCACTTAATCTAAATCTTTCTTGTTAAATAGAAAAAAATGTGGAAATGATTACACAGCATGCTTTTTGTAAAAACAGGAAGTGGTTGAAGGATGTTCAAGTACCCAGTAAGTTAAACATGCACATGGGACTCCTCCTAGAGCATTACAGTGGTGTTTAACCCTTTAGAAGCAAGGTCCTACTATAGTCATATTTAATAGAAAGCACTAACTATGAGAGCCATTGACAAAACCAAAAGTTGATGCATGCTGTGTTAAAACTTAAAAGTAGAACCTTCTATCAGTAGATTTTTTCAAAAATAGACAATCATATTAGATATCAACTTACCAAATCCATTGAATGGCTATCCATAAATTCAAATGCAGAAAGAACCCCGCCCAGTGCTCGCTTAGCTTCCAGTAGTAATTTCTGGAAAGGTGAAACGATCTCAAGTGATAAGCAAACATAAGATTACATCATTGAAGGTTATATTTCATTTAGGCATAAAAGATACCAAACATGAATACTAAACCAAGGTTCTCAATTTCGATGTATACCGCCCGATACGAGCAGTATGTGCCGGTCCAAGAGGATACCGGTATGCGAACCGCTCTCTACCGGGCAGTACTAGTGTTTTAACCGGTACCGCCTTAGATTTTGATCGTTACCGAGGCGTACCGGTCGCTACACCCTAGTGTGGTAGGTGGAGGTATTTTTAAGGTTTTAGGGTGTACCATCGGTACACCCTAGCATACCGACGGTACACCCTAGCGAGATACATACCGATACATACCTGCTCAATACGCCGATACAGACCAATATTCAAAACCCTGTACTAAACTATAAATTTTTTGTCCATTTATTAGTACCTACAGGTTACACGTGTCTATGAAAAAGTTTATGCATTCAATAGCACATGGTGACATATAGATGAAATTCTTGAGTTCGATAAACAATTTACTGACTTTCATGTTGTATAGCAATACTATTGAATAATCAAAAGTATTTCAGAAAATTTAGACAGTTGCAAGAAACAGTATTTGCACTCAAATGTCAGGATGTGCTACGGGGCTAGTACAAAATGACCGTAACAATCAGCAAGGTATTAACGTCCAGGCATAGCAGATGGTACAGGCCGATATTTACCAATCAGAACGTGAACCATCACCTGAACCACAGGTTTTCACCTTGCTACCGTCTAGTATGATTGTTGTACCTGATGTACTAACCAGTTTTTAGGGTCCAAACTAGGTGTATAGGGCAGTAAGCATGGTTTTACATTTTGAACCACAGGTTTTCACCTAGTACGTTATGCTATCTGATCGAGACACTGACTGTCCTGTACCATGCGGTCTAGTAGCGAAACATCCAAACAGGGTTTACTGCCTGGTACGCCCACTCGGGATACCCTGATCTCCAGAGGACCACAGGCATCTCTTTTGGGCTGAAAAAGAGAGCTTTTCAGCCCTCTTGTTTGTACCTTCCTCTGAAACAGCATCCTGACCCTCTCTTTCCCTTCTCTCATCAACCCTAATCCTTCCAAAGCCCACTCAATTCTTGACCAAATCTAAGAAATATTGAAGGAGAAAACAAATTCTGAAATTGAAGATTTGGTGGAATTTTTCTTCAAAATTCGGTAAATCCAAACATTATTTCTTAGCTTAATGACTTGATTCTAGGTTTAATTAGGCCAAGATTAGAGATTTTTTTAAGATTTATCTTTGTTTTACACATAAATTAGGACTTGATCCACAATGATCAAGCCTATCTACGCTACAACCACAATGATCAAGGGCATGGTTTTAAGCTAGATTTTTGTGGATCTAAATTTCATCTTCATCGGAATAGTTTAGATCCACATGAATTCAATCTTGGGCTGACTTGGGTTAGATTTTCGATCTAATGGCCATCTGAAGCATGGCACCATATTAATTTACAGTTGCCTCAGGTCGACGACACCGACCTATCCACCACAGAATCACGAAAATCAATTTGATGATACAAGCAGGTATATGATCTTATTATACAATCATTTATTATTTAGGTGACTCTTAGCCTATTTGGGTATTACTATGTATTCTTATTTCTTTAGATACTGCTTGTGTTTCTTTTCCACTTCATGTCTTAGTGCAATATATGTTTTGTAAACTTAAACCACTTAAATTATATGAATCTTGTCTGTCTTAATCTTTAAAAAGTAGGAAACAACCATGAAATAAGGGTTCTGTTGGGATTTTAGGAGGTTGAAAGTTTCAACTTGAAACCCTAATAAATTATGTCATGGTGCATGATGGCTTACTATATGTTGGTATGCAGGACCCATGTTGGTTTGGCCATTGACTGGTACCGATCTGGTACGAAAACTGTAAACCATGGCAGTAAGTCTACCGCCTGGTCCCCTTATATGTTCTTTTTGTTTTTATGTATCAACAATTGTCTTCTTTTTTCCCTCCCCCCTCCTGGTGTTCCTTTGCCTCTTCCTACTTTTGTCACTTCCTACTTCATCTAGTTGTGTCACTATTGTCTTTGCCTCTTCCTACTTTTGTCACTTCCAACTTCATCTAGTTGTGTCACTATTGTCATGCCTTCTCACAAGAGTTAACACCTCCTTTGCCTCTTGTATCTCTCTCTCTCTCTCTCTCTCTCTCTCTCTCTCTCTCTCTCTCTCTCTCTAAACCTTGATAATTTTGTTAACAAATGTCATATCATGTGTATGCTTATCCTTTTAACTTAATAATTGATGATAAAGATCTAGGTGTACACAATATGAAAACAAACAGAAAAGAGAACTACCTGACAACTTGTAAAATCTTTACAAGCAAGAAATGCAAGATTCATTGACATTAGCTTGGGTGGTGTAAGAATAGAAACCTTGGTCACAATCCCTAGAGAAC
This sequence comes from Musa acuminata AAA Group, assembly GCF_036884655.1. Taxonomy (NCBI): domain Eukaryota; kingdom Viridiplantae; phylum Streptophyta; class Magnoliopsida; order Zingiberales; family Musaceae; genus Musa; species Musa acuminata. The sequence goes on from NC_088330.1 coordinate 27,919,620, forward strand.
CTTCACTTCCTGAACCAATTGCAAAATTCATTAGTACTCCACTACCCAAAGAATCAATCTAAACAGGTGAAATCAGCTAATTTCATTTATTTACATATACCAAATTACCAATAAACAAGTGTTTCAAATCATATCCAGTATTGTCCTTGCGTAAAGTGCCAAGCATGTCAAGAATAGTTCCATTAGCTAATACAACTTCAAGGCCTGAAAAAGTAAACCCAAGATCTCATGAGTAAAGAGAAAATTGATAACTGGCTAATTATATACCAAGCATAAAAAGGGAATACTGAACAAAAAGAGAACACACTTGTGAACTTTCTGATATGCTATCATCGCAAACTTATAGTTATCTGCAATTATATTTCACTGCCTGCTGCTCTGATGCAAACATCAGATGGTAATATCCTCCTCGTATGTTTACCTATAATTAATTTTCAGGAGGTTGTTGAGTACTATATAGCTTTCTCATTTTACAACAAAACAAGCAAATGATTTCCAAAAAATAAGTTTCCATTGCAAACCTAATCCAAAGAGTTTATTTTTGTTTATTTAAAACCTTTATTCTCCCCATATTTTCTTCTCCCTACTCTCTTCCTGTCTTTCTCACCTTTGTACTCATTTCATAATGAATTAAGTTGATAGGTTTTGCCTAAAAAAAACTCTTTTATTGCTTAAACAGAATTTTCAAGATTGCATATCCCAATGATAGTCTCAGCTGTCACTGTGAGGCTGGTCCCAATATTTGTTATTCGTAAATTTCCAGGGATTTCCTACAAAATATCCAAAGACTACAAATATGAAAATCTCTCTCTCTCCATATATATATATATATATATATATATATATAATGTCATAAAACAAGCATATATAATGAAGCATAACCAATATGCTCCAAATATAGTATAAAGAAGACTCCATGGCACATAAATAGGTCAATATGTTACAGCTTATGAATTATCATGGGACCTTGCTTAAGCTTTCGGAAGAAGCGGACATTGTTTCATATCCTGGATATTTCCCATCATCTGTCTCATCAAACTTTGGCTTGCCATTGAATCCACTTGTCAACCTATTAGTCATCTGGCTCGCATGTGAAGGCAAATCAAAGCTCATATATGAGTTAGGTCTTTACCTACTAGCTTAAGCTTTGAAAGAACTGTTCACCCAACTCATTTTATCATTCAGGTCGAATCTAATACCATCTAATGTTGTAGACCCAAGTGATTTATATGCCATATCCTAACAAGACTTCGATGAATTATTTCGAACATGTTAATAACATTAGTCAAACAATAATAAACTGTGGCAAGAAAAATACCACAAGAAATATCAGTATGGGATGGAATATATTAACATAGTCAATAACATTAGCTATCTCATCAAATTTTTACAAGAGGCCCAACTTCTTTTGCATGATGGTAAGTTGCAGGCAACAGAAGTCAAAGACAGTATAAATTTGATAGACATTGCCAAAACTGCTAAATTCTTTCATGGAATCCAATCAATTTTGAGATCTAACTCACAACTAAGTCATTTCATTCTATTTCGAGATTGTCTCACAACTAACGTCATTTCTATTGGAAACGATTCAATGATTAGATGATTTATCAGTCAAAAAAAGAAAACAGAATTGACCAAAACTAATATTTGCAAACAAAGAGGGACGTTTGATAATTAGGTTAAAAGTAAACCAAAATGGAATAATGATCAGGTATTACAATGATGCCACCTTCAAAAGTAAAAAAAAAATTAAAAATTCAACTAACAGATTATGCTATATGATAGACAACTATAAAGAGTCTTACAAAAGATAGCACCAACATTGTGCAAACATAACAGCAAGCATCACATTACCTTCATCAAAACAAAAAAAAAAACATTATAATTACCAAGAATAGTTCCATGAAGTGACCCATAACGTACAAAGCGTAAGCCACCGGCATTGGTTGAGATGTTTCCACCAATTTGGCAGCTTCCTTTTGCCCCCAAGTCAAGTGGCATAATAAATCTAAAAGAAGAACCCACATAATATTCCAATGCTAAATACAAATAAGTCAATCATCCAGAAAGATGCACTTTATGAAAGCCAAATTTGACTTTTAGGTTTTGCTGTGATATTAATTATGTATTAAGATTTTTTTTTTACTTTAAGCAAATAGTACTTTCCTCATATAGACTGCTATTTAGAGTATAGAAAAAAATAATGATTTGCCCAAGAGAAATTCAAACAGAATGTAAGAGTTTGTAGTAAAAGAAAAAAGGTCATATATAGATGGCAAAAGAATAAATCAAGAATAACCATGAAACAATACTAGAGACTTGCAACTTTTTTTAACAAACATACTTTCAAGGAAAGAGGTGACAACAATGCTTGTTTGAGAAAAAATAAAAATGCTGAACAGATATTCGAAACATTAATTTCAGTGCAACATATGATATTAGAAGAAAAGGCACTACTCCAGCTCTCCATATAAGACTAAAATTTTAGAATTGATGAGTAATCAAGAAACCATTTATATTTCCAATGTAAAGTTGCTAAAAGCCTACAAAAGTTTCAATTTTCTAGTCCAGTGTCTTCCTGGTAACCATATTCCTTTTTCTTCTTTGTGATTCCTTAGAATAACTTTTCCTGCCACATGCACCTAAACTTTATAGACAGCATTATAAAGTATGGGTATTCTGAGAATCTTGGGTTTGTCCAAGAATTTCTTCTACTAAATATGGAAAATAATAATTGGGATTCCATGCACAAATCAAGAAAATTAAGTCTGGCTCAACTCATTTGTTCAGCACATTTATTCACTTTTGTTCTTGATATTGACTGGGTGATAGGAGGATGTCATTCAAGTGATGTGGTCTTCAACAGTTCAAGAATTGATGCCCTCCACTTTTATTTGAATTTTCTAACCATTCACATTATATAAGATTGTCCACACCTAATTGCCGGAAGTAAGGAACAAAGGAAATCATCATCTGGGAGATCATTAAAGGCCACAAGAACCACCATCATGTTTTTATTTGCTGGCCAAGTTATATCTGTAATACTACAACAATAATTATTATAATAACAATAAGAAGAAGAACGTAAATTATATCAACCATTTGGAGTAGGCTACATGGTTTGTTCCGGCTATTGAGATCCTTGAAGGCCAATGTCTCTAGATCAAAAGAAGTCATATCTCTTTTTATTGATTCTAGCAAAGTTCCCTTAAGTCGCATCTATGGACTGTAACTTCTCCATATAATTGTGTAGTAACTGTGCAGTCACTTTGCTGTACAACCCATTAACTGAAAGATAAAAAAAAAATTAAGTAATCACCAAATCACCATTAAAAATACATAAACACAATCATCAAAGATAAAAGTAAAAAAAGAAAATATTATATTATTAATTGATTTTTCCACTTTAAAGACATCAAGCAGTTTTTTAGAATAAAAAATGCCATGGTATTACTTGTAATATATAAGGCGCAGATACTCATGAGGTCTTACCCTTCATTTTCTAAGAATGAGCTTAGATTCTCCAGTATGCATCCCCCTTCACAAACAAGAATACCATTGATCTGAAAGCAGTGTGTCATAAGCATGTCATTAACACAATTTTCCATGAAAAATATGGTATCTTTTGACTTTCTCATAAATTCCAAATAATCTGATCAAATTCTTCTCCATGTTACGACAACTAGTTTGATTGTGATTAGGGATATGTCAAAATCTTATAGTCTGTTGCTTCTTAAGTCCCAGTCACTCTCTCTTTAATAGGCTGCTAACCCCTTCAAGGCAGTAACTTTTAATGAAAACCAGAAGCTTATCATCCTGCAGGAATTCTTCACTTATGCCTATAGTATGATTTCTTTGAACTTGAATCACTTTCAAAAGTGAATCAAATTTGTTTCCTATCAGTTTTTCCTTCCTCATTTATAGCTCATAATTTTATCTTCCGTAGGAACCTTCATTTGACAGGAATAGAGGTCAAAGGAGAGAAGATCACCTGCGGTAGTCCAAATGACAATGGGCGATCTACAAGAGAATAATACAAATATTAGGAAGTGATTCTTCATTGGGAGATATCTCCAGCTGCTCACAAGTCTTAAGCAAACTTGTTCGAGAATCATATACACTCAGGGGAGATTAGAGGTTATTCATTGTTCCAGGAATTCTTCTTGCAAATACTCTCATGATGAACATTTGCAACATCATATATATAATGCATAGTACGTATTTCTATTATCTATTTTTCAAAAATACTTTATTATTCCTGATAATCCCAGTTATCAATTTTGTTTGATAAAAACTCAAACATTATTTTGTGCTACATCTTCTGAAACAAGCCCTGTGTTTCATGGATAGTGTGCTTGTTGATCTATGTAAGTTTCTTCAAATCTTTCATGTACCTTCAGAAAAGGACTTTAGCAGAATGCTGCAAAGTCCACTTCTGATTGACATCTTAGTGGGTTACAAGGTCAGAAATGTAGAATGTGTACATTTATTAGCTTGTCTGTAAGGCGGATCCTACATGGAAAGCATTGTGCATATTTTATTCTGCTCAATCAATCTAATGGCTAACCGAAAGATAGTGCGGCAGAAAGGAATCAGGTCTTGGTATGTGACAAAACATACAGAGAACTCTTTGGACTCCCTACTCCACAAACGCTTGAATCATGAGAGTATTTGTGATGTGAGTTAGGTTAGGTACACAACAGTTGATGAACTTAATATTAGTTAGGCTTATACCTAGCCCATATTCTGGGCTATGTGGCACAGGTTCCGCTTTACTCATAGCTATTATGTCAGTAGTAGCTATTGATAACAAAGCATACTTTACAGATAAGCAATTAATTGGGCCCCCAAAAAAGGCCAGCCCATGAGCAATGCAAAAGACATATCATAGGCACGTAGTTAATGTTGGTGTCATGCTTCTCAGATGTCATCTACAAATAATAATTATATATGCTACATGATTTAGGGCATTGATATGGACATTAAGCCACTGATTGGAGAATATTATAACACCATTAATCCCACTCCAAAAGTGGATAATGGATTCGTGTAACATGGCAAACATAATGGATTCAATTATGGATAAGATCCAAACGAATTTTTTTATAGCAAACATAATATTTGCAACTACTAATAGTGACTTTGATATAAGCATTGTGTAACATGTCACAGATGGTTGTCGTGCACCCATAACACCTTCATCAACAGACCATTCATCGCTTTTGTTTGCTTGTACATATCTTTGCCAATGTGTTTTGTCTTGTTTTGTATGTTTTTACTTGAAAACTATGAACATGAACAGTTGCATGGCTATAGAGCGACCGCTCACTAGAATGAGCAAAACTATCCTAGATTTTCGCGTGTCATGGCCTGTTTTCTACAAGCTGTAATGCGATACGAAATGTCAGCTATCTCAACACCCTAGAACCACCCAGGTGACACAGGACTGGATGGGAGTTTAGGGTAGTACTGGGCATTGATTGGATTCACAAGTTCAAATGTAAAGCCTACAGGAACTTGCCAACACACCCAAACACCCGATGGGCAATCGTTTGTGGACTTACGATTGTTCATTTGCCTTCTAAAATCCTTAATTTCTCCTTCCTCTCTTTCCTCTCTTGCACACCAAGTGTTTGCTGAATTGCTTGTAAGGCTACCCTCTTTACGAGACGTCAAGATTTATTCGTCGTTCGTTTTCGAAACTAATCAATTTGCACTTTTACAGGTCCTTCAGGACTTGAACGAGGTTGCAACTAGGCTAATCTTTTGCGACGGATAACGCAAGAATACCTCACGACTTAGGTAATTCTAGCTTAGTCTGTGACATTGTGATATCAGAGCGAACAAGCAATTCGAGCAAATAACAAAAGTTTACAATCTCGCCGTGGCGAAGCACCGTGGTGAATCGAGCACGATGGGGCAAGTCGGACCATTGCTGTAGGTGGGCTGCAAGTACAGACTCGCTCTCAAGCTATTGGGGCCGCCCAAGAGAAGCGTGGCAACGAAAATGGCAAGCAAGAAGTTAACTATTCTCCGCAAGCGAAGGAAGCCCAACCTGAATTGCCAACCGAAAAGAGAAGATATTAGGAGAGGCTTACAGCTGTGGAAATCCACCTTAATGTTCTCGAAGCGAGTCTAGAGGAACTCTACCAAGGCCAACAAAAGCTTCTTAGGGTAGAGAACTCGCAAGAAGAGACGGAATCTCGGATTGACAAGGTCGAGTTCCAAGTAGATCGATTAACGAAAGACACCAAAGACTCCGTGCAGCACCTACACAAAGTCATGGTGGAATTCATGTCCAAGATTATGTTACTCATAAGAACTCTTAATGCGAGAGGGAACAACACCTGCGTTGCTCTGCCACAAAGCTTGAGGGCACCCGAGCCGCATTGCTACAGGGTTGCCAGGAATGCGAGGAGCTCGAGAACTTTATGTTCGACATGGAACAGTAATTCCAAGCTACGAAGCCCGATTCTGAAGAAACCAAAGTTTTAATAGCAACTATGTATCTGAATGAGGACGCAAAACTTTAATGACAAACATATCGGGAAGAAATCCAACAAGGTCGATGTCGAGTGGACACATGGGAGGACTTGAAACAAGAGTTGAGAACTCAGTTCCACCCGAGAACACTAAGTTTGTCACAAGAAGGAAGCTGAGACAACTCCGTTAAAACACTTCCATTCGAGACCATATAACATAGTTTTCAGCATTGATGCTAGACATATAAGACATGTTTGAGAAGGACAAACTGTTCAGCTTCCTCGATGGCCTGAAGCCGTGGGCACAACAAGAACTACATCGAAGGAATGTCACCGGTTTGGTCGAGGCAATCACAGTTGCAGAAAGGCTCATCGACTTTGTTTCCTTAAAGGAGTCGGGGAAGAAGAAACAATCTTCATAAAATCGCCCATCTAAGTATTCCCGAGGGGAGTCTGCAATCAAGCAAAAGAAAAAAAGTTCTCACAAAGGGCCGAGTTCAAAAGGCAAGGCCCCAAAACTTGGAGGATGCTTCTTGTGTGAAGAACCGCACATGATAAGGGAGTGCACACAAAAGCAAGCACTCAATGCATCGACAGCATCAATTCATCCCCCTAGATCAGATAAGGGCAAGGTCGTCGCTCTTAGTTCGAGTAGTTTGGAATCCAACAGCGACGATGAGAAGTCGCAAGGACCCCAGATAGGAGCAATGTATTTCTTAAACGCATTGCGAGGTCAAGTGGGGGAGAACATGAGAAAGCAACAAAAAGCAAGGAACAACGAGATGATATACGTGGACATTAAACTAAATGATCGAACAACCCGTGCGATGGTGAACACGAGCGTTACCCATAATTTCATTATCAACCAAGAAGTTAGGGGACCTGGGCTTAACCTAGAGAAGAGCCCAAGTCGAATGAAGGCTATGAACTTAGAGGCTAAGCAGATCTCTAGACTAGCAAAGGAGGTCCTTATCAAAATCGGGACATGGAGTGGACGGACAAACATGATGGCGGTGTCATTGAATGACTTCCAAGTGATCCTTGGAATGGAGTTCATGCATGCAGCGAAGTTGGTGCCAATGTTGTTTCTAAACTCTCTATGCCTGATAGGAGACAATGACCCTTGTGTGGTTCTAATTTCTCGAGGAGGAACCAAGAACCCATAACAAACATCGACGTTACAACTGAAGAAGGGGCTACAAAAAGGTGAATTAACTTCCGTGGCTACAACAAAGCTAGAGCCACTTAATGTGGAGGCCACTCATGAACTTGTTGTGGTGGCAGACGTTTTCAAGGAGTTCACAAACGCTATGCCACCGAGTTGCTGAAAACTCTAACCGCTACATAAAGGCGTGGATTACTGCATCGAGTTGGAGCCAGAAGTGAAACCTCCAGCAAGACCACTATACCATGTGTCCCCTCCAGAGTTAGCAAAGCTTAGGAAGCGACTAGATGAACTGCTAAGAGGTAGTCTCATCCACAATTCTAAAGCACCATTTGGGGCTCCAATTCTCTTCCAGAAGAAACAAGACCGGAACCTCCGATTATGTGTCGACTATCGGGCCCCTAAACAAGGTGATAGTGAAGAACAAGTATCCTCTCCCACTCATCGCGGACTTGTTCAACCAACTGGGCAAGGCAAAGTATTTTTTTTAAACTCGACCTTCGGTCGGGGTACTAGTAAGTGCGCATAGCAAAAGGTGACAAAGCGAAGACCACCTTTGTGACCAGGTATGGAGCATTCGAGTTCTTGGTGATGCCTTTCGGCTTAACCAATGCTCTAGCCACATTATGTACTCTCATGAACTATCTATTTAACGAGTATCTAGACAAGTTTATGGTTGTCTACTTGGATGATATCGTTGTTTATAGCCAAACACTCGAGAAGCATGTCAAGCACCTTCAAAGTTCAAACAATTTTCAAGGTACTCAAGGAGAATACTTTATTCGTGAAAAGAGAGAAGTACTACTTTGCCCCAACGGAGATTTTATTCTTGGGGCATCGAATCAACAAAAGATCCATTCAAATAGATAAATCGAAGTTGCAAGCTGTGGCAGAGTGGCAAACAACAAAGAAGGTACCGGAGCTGAGATCCTTCCTTAGTTTTGTCAATTATTATCGGCGCTCCATAGTTGGGTGCTCGAAGCGTGCAGCATCACTAACGAAGTTGCTAAAGGAGCAGCCTTGGCAATGGTCAAACAAATGTAAAGCGATATTCCAAGACCTAAAGGCTGCTATGTTAGAAGAACCAATACTCAAATTGCTAAACTATGGGAAGCCTTTTGAAGACTATACAGATGATTTAGACTTCGCTATTGGGGGAGTACTTATGTAGGAGGGTCACCCAATGACCTACGAGAGCCGCAAGCTCAATGAGACCGAGCGACGATATCCGATACACGAGAAGGAGATGACAACGGTGGTTCACTGTGTATGAGTATTGCAGTACTACCTTCTCGGAACGCGATTTGTGGTAAGGACGAACAATATCACGTTGAGTTACTTCCAAATTCAAAAGAAGCTCTCCCTATAGTAAGCACGATGGTAGAACTTCCTGGCTGAATTTGATATAAAAATGGAGTATAAGTCCAGAAAAGCAAATGTCACGACCGATGCATTAAGTAGGAAAGTGGAGCTGAGGAATGCCATGCAACTAGAAGGCGGAGGCCAAGCAAGTCAACTACACTCCAACTTCCTTTATGGGATCAAGGATGGACTGTACAGTAATCCTTAAGCAATAACCCCGATGTAACTGATCAAAGAAAGAAAGGCACAACGATATTGGGTTTAGGAGGAATTTGTCTACACCAAAGGGAATAGATTTTATGTTTCCCGAGCAAACAATTTGAGGCGTGAACTCTTGGGAGAGTGTCATGATTCCCTTTGGTCAGGACATCCGGGCATTCACCGAACATTGGCTCTCGTGGAGAGGGCCTTCTATCGGCCAAAGATAGGGACAAATGTGGAGGAATATGTTCGAACATGCCTTACTTGCCAACAAGATAATGTAAAGCAACGAAAGCCGGTGGGATTTTTGGAGCCATTGCCCATACTAGAAAGGTGGTGGGAGAGTAACTCCTTGGACTTCATATCAAGCATACCGATGGTAGGAGGACTTGAATCAAGACTCGTGGTGGTCGATTGATTTTCAAAGTATGCAACATTCATTACTGCACCCCTACATTGCTCAGCGGAGGAGGCGACTAAGTTGATGATGATGAATATGGTGAAGTATTAGGGAGTTCCGCACAATATCATCAGCGATCGAGACGCGTGGTTCTTGGGATGGTTCTAGACCGAGCTGTTCAAACTACTGGTATCTAAGTTATACTTCTCCACAAGCCTCCACCCCTAGACAGATGGCCTAATTGAAAGAACAAATTCACTCCTTGAGCAATATCTTCGACACTACGTGAGTGCCAACTAACGGGATTTTGTGAAGTTGTTGGACATAACCCAATTCTCCTACAACTTACAACAGAGCTCTACATCTAACAAGTGCCCCTTCGAGATCATTACTAGACAATAGCCGTCAACTCCTCATACCTTAATGGTCAATTCTACCACGAGTACCCTATCAACGTGTCACTTTGCAAAGGAATAGCACTGAAACACACATATTGTCCGGGCTTACTTAGAGAAAGTAGCTAAAAAGATGAAAAAGTACACAGATCTAGGATGGCGATCACAAGAGTTTAAAGTCGGCGACTTAGTACTAGTGAAGCTCCAACTTACATCACTTCAGTTCTTTAAGCATAAAGTGCACATGGGACTGGTGCACAAATATGAAGGGCCCTTCCCAATTATCAAGAGGGTAAGCAATGTATCATATAGGTTGCAATTGTCGGCATGGCTCAAAATTCACAATGTAAATTCACAATGTCTTCCATGTAAGCAACTTGAAAGCCTACTACTCAGATCCGTAAGATGCTTCTCGAAGTGTTCCAACTCGACTACCCCTCACCAAAGCCTCATACAAAAAGCAAGTTGAAGTCATTTTAGTAGATCGCAAGACAAAACTACCCCATAGAGCATAGCAGAACGATTACTTGGTAAAGTAGCGAAAGCTTCCTTAGACAAAAGTAAGTTGGGTGCCTAAAGACACCCTACGACACGAAGAAGCAGTCATGAAGCCTACTAGCAAGCGTCGACAAGGGCATCAACAGTTTAAGTGGGGAAGAATGTCACGGACGGTTGTCACGCACCCACAACACCTTCATCAACAGACTATTCGTCACTTTTGTTTGCTTATGCATATGTCTGGCAACGTGTTTTACCTTGTTTTTGTGTGTTTTTGCTTGAAAACTATTAGCAGGAATAGTTTTCATGACTGTAGAGTGATAGCTCACCAGAATGATGCCCTAGAACGGCTTAGTTTTCCCATGTCATGGCCTGTTTTCTTTTCTACAGGCTGTGGTGCAATGTGAAACATCAACCATCTCAACACCCTAGAACCACCCAAGTGGCACAAGACTAGATAGGAGTTTAAGGTAGTCTTGAGCATTGATTGGATTCACAAGTTACCACATAAAGCCTATGGGAACTTACCAACGTGCCCGACACCTGATAAGTAGTCGTTTGTGGACTTGCGATAGTTTGTTTGTCTTTTAAAGTCCTTGTTTTCTCCTTCCTCTCTTTTCTCTCTTGCACACCAAGAGTTTGCTGAATTGCTTGTAAAGCTACTCTCTTTGTGAGACGTCGGGACTTGTCCACTACTCATTTTCAAAACTAATCAATTTACTCTTTTGTAGGTCCTTCAGGATCTGAACGATTTGTAATTAGGCTGACCCTTTGCGAATATATAATATAAGGTTGTCTCACGACTTAAGCAATTCCAGCTTAATCTGTGACAATGCGGCCCAAGTTTTTAAGTCAGTGGGTGTACCGAACAAGGTCATCATAGTTCAAATCACTTTAGAAGTAGAAATGTTTATAATTTATAGATAAGATACTTATTATGTTAAAGGGGCTTGTGATCTAATAATTTGTTGTCTTAATAAGGCCCTAGTAATGGATACTTCTTCCCATAGCAAAATTTGTCATCTCCACATTCTAGATAGAAGAGGTAATTTGGTAAGGTTGCTTTAATTGCATCAACATAAAAAGTAATCAACAAATAAAGACTTTCTAATTATACTTTTGGGTTCTGAGGTAAGTCTCAATTCAATCTAAGTTTGCCTTTACTAGGAACTTGTGACAAAGTCCAGATGGTTAACATTATGTTGATAACCGGGAACAAAACTCTTAACAAATATTCCATAGAAGCATGTCAGTTTTGAGTTGTATATAACCTCACACTGATGCACAAAAATCTAAGATGATAGTGATAAACTATCGCAAGGAGAACTTTGCTTGTCATATTTATTGAGGGCTAATCTACTGTAGGATTATACACCTTAGAAAAACTAAAGAAATAAATTCCACTAAAAAGTAAGTAGATGATATTATTACTTGTGAAGTCACAGATATGTTGAATGAGATATTAGTATATTACCACTGATATCCTAAAATGAAAGATGTAGCTACCTTGTCGAGGGAGACTATCTTGTCCATCAATGCAAGATTTATAATTACCTGCAAGCATAATCAACTAATAATGACCTCAAGCCCATGGGAGATAATTTTTTCAATTTAGAAATTTAAGGCTAATAAATACCTATATCTACAACAATAGCTACAACAATATCAGCAACAGCAATACACCAAGGATTATGGATGATTATTATATAATGATTATAGCATGACTCATCATGAGAACAACCTCTCAATGGATGATTATTATATAATGATTATAGCATGAATCATCATGAGAACAGCCTCTCTATGTAAAGAGGTAAGGTTGTTTACATTAGCCCTCCCCAGATTCTAAATTGATGGGAGCCTTGTACATCTAATGCTCTGTCTTCCACTTTCATCATTTGTCTTTTTATTGTCCAAATAAGTTATTATCCCTTTACTGCATCCAATTCAGCTTTTTTTTATCAAGTAAAACCGCAGGAGTCACAACATCTTAAATGCTAATTATGCAATATGGAACATTGATATTGATTGACCATTTTCATTTAGGCAAGGGAGAACAGTTTCTCAAGGAAAATACCATGGTTGGTCTTACCAGTCCGTACTGATGTACCAACCGACCATCGATATGGTACATACCAAACTATACTGACGTACCAACACATAGTACAATATGGCATACTGACAAACCAGTATGTGCCACCCGTACTGGTCCCCTATGGGACTGGTACATACTGCATGTACCGGGCAATATGTCATGGTACAGCAAACCTTAAAAAACATTTTAATTAGAGTGATTCAAGCAATCATATAATTTATCTTATAATACCTGTAATTTTGTTCTCTTCTTGATGACCTCCTTACAACTTCTTGTAGTAGTGAATAGACATAATGAATTATGTAATTGTCACATGTAAAAAGGCTTTTAACGATAAGATGGACCCAACAATAATAGATCAAGATGACAGATCTGTTATTATCCCAAACTTCTCGACATGGAACAAAATACATTACAACAACAACAATCCATAATATCCCAACTATTTGGGGTCAGCTTGTGGCATACAATATGTTGATGCTTTAAAAACCAGACAAAACACTAAAAGCAGAGTGATGCAAGAAATGCAATCAAAATGTCTCTCAAAATGTCTCAAAAGACCATCCAAGGTTTCATATATGGTTGAAATGGTATGTACTGACTGGACTGATATTTTTTTGGTTCAATCGAAGGTCAGCATTGGACCATGCGGCTCAGTGCTGGTTTGTATTCTTTTTTGTTAATTTTTTTAATTGATGACACAGGTCAGCATATTATCTGGTACATTGGTAATGTACCATTCCGATAAGGTGGCAAAACTGGTATTAGACTGAAATTTTATACCTTGTTATACCTTTCCTTATGAGTTTTATTTTAATGCACACGTAGCATAGTCAAGTACTATAATATCATGGAATGAGGTCAAAGAAATATATGCCAATCAAGACAATGTAAATTTCCAAAACCAAGTATGTTGATTTTTAGATATATGATCTTAACACATAATCAAACAAATCCACAAACTTCATAATCTTGTTCAAGCTAGCTGGGACCCAATAACAAAGAACTGTCTTGTGTTACCTAATTGATAACCAATTGGTTAAGGAAAATTGAAGTACAAACAAGTGATCATGAATCACGAGCAGCGAACATAATTAAGCATAATACTACATGTCTTGAAAGAAATATGAGGGGGCAGAAGGAAAAACTCTAGTTAGTCAAATACCAGCACCAACGACCAATTACGAACAGAACTTATGCAGAGGCTAAGAAAGCAAAAAAGAAAAGGGGGCATTCCTATCCCTTCCCTGCAAGTAAACTCGAAAAGCCACAATCTGCACTAAATTAAACCCAGAAAATGGCAAGAGAGAGAATAAACAAATTACAACAATCTACGACTATGGATCTAATATATCACAGCAGACCAGATGGAAAAAGTCAAAAGCAATAAAAGGAACCCCAAAAAAATGGAAAATCAGCCATTCTTCAAAGTTTGGCCAAGAATAGTGTGAAGACATAATCCTAATTAGGTACTGGTTCCTCAGCGATCTACAGTACATTTACCAAATAGAAAAATGGATTCAGACATTAGACAAAAAAACAGTTTAGTGCTAGTGTGAAAATGGTGCATCCTAATTTGCATTAGATGATTATCTTATGCTCCTGAATGCAGAACATTACACATCTGAAAGGATGTGAGATCAATAAAAACAAAAGCATAAGTAGAATCTTATGTACCTTAATGCAAGTAGGCATGACAACATATGGCATGTGTACTTTTGTAGGCCTATCTCCATAGAACTATCAGGATGGATGAATAATTTTATATAGAGCAGGCAAGGATGACATTTACGTCCTATAGAAAAATAGAACTTTGGATCTATGTGATGCTGCATGAAACTAGATTTGACCAGAAAAAGTAGTTCTTTCTTTTTAGCCAAGATCTAAAATCTTGGTCCCATACCAGTTTCAACATATTGTTAGATTAATACAGTAACAGTATATTGGGCAATATATTTATTTCTACAGCCAACATCACTAAAAATTAATTTTTATCCGAGCCATATGATCCAAGGTCAGTTCTTCGTTAGATCAATAGTTATCAATCCATGTGTAACATATGGAACCTAGGTTTCTGCATTGCAATTTTTAGTACTCGCTATCCATATCCATTATAACATCAACAATCAAAATTTGACCAGCAAAGTTAGAGGTGTGATTGGCTCTAGCAACACATAAAAATTATTAAAGGAATATTTCTGTCATGCTTTTGATTATAGCTAGTAGTTATGTATTTAAAAATAAATAATGTCTGTTTGTATGTGCATATAGTTTTTTTCTACCTGAACATAGATTAGTTTTCTTTACGGCTTCTCTAAAACCTAGGTGCTAGCATAGGCAACCAAGCAATCACTAAGATACATTTTAGCTTTTGGTTTTCTTTGACAACTTCAGTTAAATGCAAGAAAATAAGCACCTTAAGAGCAATAACTTTTGTTGCAGAATTTGCTTCTCATTATGATTTTAGCTTTATTTCTTCACCTTGAGTGGTATGGTAACGTCTTGATCACTTGATGCAGTATTAACTATTAAGTCTTAACAAGTCAACAGCAAAGTCCTCAAGATAGAGATTCAGCTGATAATGAACAACAAAAGGCCTCTTCTAGAATTTTATGAAACTATGAATGAAAAGGATTTAAATCTTGGTCCTGTACCAATTTCATGAAGTGCTATGGTGCTAGTGTGTTGCCCAGTACCACCGAAAATCCTAAAATATATATGAGAATTAAGTCTTAAAGTCTACAAGCTTCATTAACAACAAGAAGTAGTGACATCACCACACTGGTGGCCAACCCTAATCTTCTTTTAATTAAACTACTCTTGCTACCAAGATATAAATGCACTGCAATATAAGATTTACATCTCCTTGAAAAAAAGATTTAAGATTTAGTCTGCATGTCCACTCAGGCTCTAATTAGTTACTCAAGAGTGATTATAACCAATTTCAGTGTCTATATGAAATAATTAGTTTCCAGATAGATCAAATGAGAGATAGAAAGCACAAACCAAAGAGGACAATTATCATAGATCATCATGTTGGATGGTCAACACCCACTCATCAGATGATGATTTCCCTATCTTCTTGTTGACATATAAGAAAACATAGTGATTACTTTTTAGCCTAATCTACTCACAAACATGCACCGATACATATCTTGGATGTACAAAGGGCATCAATCGTGTATGCAACAGGTAGGAGAAATCTCTTTATCCACTACAGAATTTACTTGGACCACTATCAAAAGTTGAACATTGAAAGAGATTCCTAACATTTAATAATTCTGATGCTACATACCACGAAAAATGTTGAAAGTGAATAGTACCTCATCGTGAACAGGTACACTTCCTCCTACAAGACCTGTGTTGCCTCCTTGGGGGACAACTGCCAATTTTCTTGAATTGCAGTGGTGAAGAATCTTAGACACCTGAAAGTTGGAAAGAAAAGAGATATAACAAAGATAAAAATAAAAGAAAAGGCGACATGAGAGGATTAATAGAACTGAATATGATATATATATACATATCATCAAGTGCTCAAAGTGGAAACTGATTATGATAAAACCAATAGAACCATAATTGTGGCAGAAACCAGATAAATCAAAGGGCACTGTGTCTTGTTTGACTCTCATGCTCCTTATTTGTATATTGAGAAATAACTCAAGAATCTTTTCTAAGTACCGTGATGTTTAATTTAAAGTCATTTAACTTCTGATTGTCCCTCAGTGATATTTTTCCACCTCAGATCAACAAAATTTTCATACAGTGAGAGGATTGGACTTCCTAGCTAAACATCTACTTTTGTGTGGTTTGTTAGTATCAGATCATTCCTAGCTCTTGGACTAGTTCTATTTCTGAATAAATTATCTTTTTTTTAATCCTCACCAGAGTTTGCTGCAGATTCACAATATGTTTATATTGCTTATCATAATCTAAATCTTCACCATCTTGCAAAAGATTGGGTGGATCAATGTGCAAGGCTCCTGACACTGTGGGATCTGAGGAGAATCTATGTTGTTTTACACCTTAAAACATAAGTTACATCCATGACTTGACCCCATCACCTAGCTCACAAAGGAACAAATTTACCATGATAACACCAACTTGCGAAGCATAGAAGTAAATTCAAGGCAAAAGCAATAAACACATTTATGCAGAAGCAGTTTTGGAGAGGGTAGAATTTGATTTATCTTGGGTTACATTGTCAAGTGCACCTAAGAAAGTAGCCTCTGCCCAAGTCTTAAACACAATTATTAGAAGTTATTTTTGCCTTTTTAGTTTTTAGTTGACCCAGAGCATAAGAATTTTATCTTCAGCAACAGCCTTTGAAGCTGTTCTGCAAAAGGATATACAATAACATTTTAAACCCAAACAGAAGTGAAACTTCTACGAACTTGAAATCAGGTACCTCTTGGCTGCTTTTTGGTAAGAGTAAGAGCTTGCTTGAGCCTTGGTATTTCCGCATCCAGTCCACATTTGCAGCTGATAATCTATCTTCATCCTCAACAACATTCCTTTCACCAAGTATAGTTCTGAAATAGCTAATATCATCAGCATTCAAGTTTGAAAATGCTGGATTCCTTGGAATATCAGTGGCCGCAGAACCAAATGATCTCTGCTTGATTGCATATGTTTTGCCTAGATTTAGATAGTTAGAAGCTTGAGGTGTTCCAACAGAAACTCGGAACATACAACAAGGTCTCCAAGTATTCAGCTTCCAATAGGATCCTGAAAGTGGTGTTAGCAGATAACTTTTAGTCCCAACAAGTGCAAAAATCTGCAAATTAATCTTAAGTAAGCTGTAATAAGCAAAAGCTGCTTGATTGCCATTCGAAGGACTTCCTCATAAGTTTTTTTTTATATACTTCCTTACTACCTTGTTCACTGTTAAGAATATAACTACATAACACAATAGCATATCTTTCAAGATCGTCATACAGTACCAGTCCCTCTGTGGTAGCGGTACCATTATATAATACAAGGCATTTAAAAACTAGCATAATGGTTGGTGTGAAACAGTATGTATGGGTCTAACCATGAACAGGTATGCAGACCAAGGTTTGCAGTACCAACCCATATCGCTCAGTATGGGCAGCACGTATTGGTCCAACGGGGGACCGGTATACGGATCGCCCTCTACCAGGCGGTACTATAACCTAAACCCGTATTGGGCAATACAAGGTCTGTACCGGATGGTAACAGTCGAAATCTGACCATTACCGACCTGTACCGATTGGTAATGATCGGATTTCGACCGTTACCGATGAAGGGTTGAGATAGTCTTATTTCAAACGATCAAATTGGATGTTTAAACCATAGGAAAGGGTTTTTAAACCCTTTCCTCCCCCTTCTCTCAACTCATATCATTCTCTCAATCCCTTCAACTCTCTTAAACTCATTCTCACTCATATATAACAATTCAAATCATTTCTTTGTAGATAATTCAATATTAACGGAATGACGGTTCATAACGTACTATAAAGCTACTCCTAAGAGCCCGAAAAAGATGTGTCATTATTCTTTCCTAATGTAGATTATTTTTGCTAAAATTATACTAAATTTATATTTATTTTCAACTTAAAAACCCTAATCTAACCCTTTTTTCTATTTTGGGTATTTTTGGAGCTATTTTTATTTTTTTTGGTGTATCATCAGTATGCCCTAGCGTATCGTCAGTACACCTCGATACGTACCGTACCGACCATTAGTCGATACACCAGTACGGACCGAAATTGCAAACCTTGATGCAGACCATGAATTTTTGTCCTATATTCCAACAAGATTAGCATCCTAGGTGTATCATCTGGTTTTTAGGGTCGGAACTATAGTGTATGGGATGGTAAGCCTACCATCCAGTTCCATTATCTTTTTTTTTTTTTGACAACTTGACCATATCTTTTATATTTTCTCTTTACTTTCTTTCTCACCACAGCATTCTCTCTCGCACACTCTTTCTTTTTCTCAGCTGTTCTTTCTCTCCCCCCTCCTCCACCTCTTCTTCCTCCTCCTCATTACAACTGCTACTTCCTCCTCGTAAGGGTAGTTGCATCCTCCTCATCTGCCAACTCCTCATTCTCCACTTTCTCCTTCGTGCTCTTTTCCTTCTCCTTCCTCCCCTTCCCTCTTCTCTCCCATTTTGTCTGGTCTAGGTGGTACAAACCCTTACAACTGTTGATACGACTAAGTGTACTGGTACCATACTGGTCCAGCCACCAACCGGTATCAACACCATGCTGAGATTTTAAATCTTGATCTAAAGTATGATGCCAAAACACAATACAGTCAACAAGTAAAACCACACCAATTAGCAAGTTAATTTTTCTGCAAAAATGTGGAAACAAGCAAAAATACTCAAAACATCACATTTGTCAAAAGGGGGAATAAGCAAAATTACACAAACAGTACAGGTACCGATGAAAAGAAGGCAACATTTTCTTTTAACAGCTGCTAGCAACTTTCTGATGGATCTCCAGCAATAAACCATTACAACAGTGTCCATGACAAATTTGGAGAAAACTAGACCAAGATAACCAACTTGAAGCCTATAAAAAGGTCACTAAAGGATCAACACTATGTAATTAAGGTGATCCCTAGACTCCATAGGCCTAATTGAATTCCAGATTTTCAACCCTAACTCTCTTAACCTTGTTATCATCAAAAAACATGGGCTGATGCATTATGTTGAGACTTCCAAAGCACACAAATTGGCAAGTTAAGCTGAGGACCCTTGTTACCTTTATTTTGTGAGTTAAGTGGTCAACATTCAATGGATGAAAGGGAAATGAAAGGAACATATTAACTAATAACTATATGAAGTGGTTATAGATACTACTAGATAGACGGATGCTAACATGTACAAAAATCATATTATTTGTGCAATTTTTTGGGTGATTTTGATAGACCATCTCAAATCCAATCCAAGCTCAAGTTGAACCAACATTTCATATGCTTGGTTGGCCTTAAAATGATCTGGCCATGAAACAGTTTCCAGATGATCAAGCTTAAGAACTACCCTCGTAGTCTAGTACTATTCTGGTTTGAAGAATTGAACATACCTGTTGAATGTCAAGTTTTCAGTTTCGCCAATAAGACACAAAGATTTGCATTGCATTTGGAAATGCATAAAAGATTTTTTTTTATCACAAAGAGGTTTACAAAAGATTCTGAGAACACGTCAACGTCTGCTAGCCTGTTTGTCTAAAGAAAATTAGAGTGCGTGAAGACTCAGCATTGCTATTACAAGAGTTGAAAAACTTTATGGGCAACCTAATATTTTTGCGGAATATGTCGGTTTATAATTGTAAAACAGAGTTTCAATTCGAAAGACAATGAAGAAAGATATTGAATTAGCTGATTGCGAAAGGAATTCAAGTACAAATCTATGGAGTATTAGGCATAAAATTTTTGATATTTGTGGACTAGGAAAGAACAGGAAACCTGAAATGGATTGTTCATGGGAGGATGGGGTTGGTCGCCCGAGGAGAAATTGTCGATACCCTGCAAGCAACTGCGAAGCCCTCCGTCTGCCCATCCTCCTCGTTCCTTTGATCTAATCTGAGGAGAGTTAGGCACATTAGCCAGGGGAGGGCACAAAGAAAACCAGCATATACAATGGATGCGTACACGAAGTTTGGACGGCTGAGATACCACTTCAAGATGCATCTCATCCGTCCATCTGGGAGAGGCGTGATGCGAAGAACAGCCGGGTGACCGGGAGATCCGGTCTCTTCCACCGCATCCTCCATTCCAAGAACGATTCCGTGGAGAGAAGGGTCGTGGCAATGGGTGCGGAGATCGGGGACGCGACGGAGAGAGAGAAGCGGAGCGGTCGGCTTATAGGTGGAGCTGGAGATGGCGCTTCCGGTGGCGATGTAGACGGCGACGGCGTTCTGGAAGAGAGAGAAGTCGGCGGACGCGAGGGGGAGCCGCACGGTTGCAGCATTTCAGCGTTTCATGTTGAAATGATTAATGGAGTAGTTTTCTTTTATTTTTGTTTAGAAAAATGTTTTATTGGCATTAATTACAAAAGTAAACATATTAACTGCATGTTGTGTGTGTATATATATATATTAATCTTCAATCGTCTTTTTCGAGATATCCGAATTAATTAATATACTATTACATAAGTAATATATTTTTAAGTTCATGCGTGTGCAATAATTTTTTAATTTTTTTATTAAAAATTAATCACCAATCAAGACTTTAATATGAGTGATTTAATTTTAAATAGCTTTTTGACCTCAAAGGTAAACTATTCAACCGGTTAATGACCATCTCTCTGGCTCAATTAATCTTAACATTTGGAAATATCTCCTCCTAAAATATGAAACAACAGACTTAATATATAATTATAGAATAAATTATGAAAGACTATTTGTCCTTGAAAAGCTGTTTCTGAACCTAACAAGCTTCGATCATGTACAATATGCAGCTTAGAATTTTTTAATATAATTTCCAACGTGCTAAATGATCTTTTTGACCTCAAATCTACCCATTGAAACAATATTCACTGCCCTATATATATGGCGCTAATCATCCATAAATAATGAAAGGATTCGAATTCTCCCTGTCAACATGAGTCAAGATATAAAATACTTTCCATATGGGAAATGATTTAGAGAATTATGTCATTAATCAAAAATTATTTGATAGATATCCACATTTGTCTTCTTCTCTCTATATCATTTATCTTCAAAACTTAATTTAGCTAACTTAAACATCAAAAAGATATTATGAAAAATATTTCTTTTACAAGAAGAAATATAACGGTCAACTTAGTTAAGGCTTTGGACAAATCTCTTTTTCAGGATTTATGTTATTAGGATCAAAAGCGACACTAAGAGGGAGGGTGAATTAGTACAGTCGAAAAATTATCCGTTTCAAAAGTCTTCATTTCGATTAAACTTGATTCCGATGAAAATCGTTTCGTAAAGATTTTAATTTGAAAGCGTATGGGAGCATAGAGAAAGCAGTAAGAAGGTAAAGTAGCTTGCAAGAAATGTAAATTGCTCAAGACGAAATGCAAACCAAAATTTATAGTGGTTCAGTCGTTGTGACCTACATCCACTTTCAGATTCCTTCTCTGTCGAGGTCACCGGCATCCACTAATGGCCTTCCTTCAATAGGCAAAGACCAACCACCTTTTACAGCATTTTCTCCTTTTCACGGGTTTAGGAGATAACCCTTACAAGTCTCACGCCTCTCTTGAATGATCTCAATACTTAGAAAGAGAGGAGGAGTACTCTAGCACTTTTACAACACTTCAACACTTCAAAGGCTCAAGATTATGTCAGTACTTTCATGTCATTTCATGTAGAAAAGGGTGGGGATTTATAGGCCTCAATGACTTCAAAATTAGAGCAAAAAAATGTCATATCCCCGGATTTCAGGGTACTGGCGGTACCACCACCTGACACCTGACACTGGGTGGTACGACCGCCTAACAGAGCTCAAAGACCGAGCTCTGGCGATACCACCGCCTGACAAGGGCAGTACCACCATTGGCAGCATTAACTGTCGATAGTACCACTGCCCAATCTGGGTAGTACCATAGCCCAAACCACTTGGGAGATTGGGTCACCTAGGCAGTGCCACCACCAATCGTGATTTCAAGTATTGAATGGGCTGTTCAATTAGCCCAATTCAGTCATGTTAAGAGCCCAATTGGCCCCTAATTAAGTTAGTGGGATTACCTCCCAATTTTAACTCAATTTATATTCTAACTACGATTAAGGCAAGCAATTAGTTCGGTATGTCGATTTTTCTTTCGGCGAAACTTCCAGCGAGCTTCCGGCGAACTCCCAACGAATTATTAACGATCTTCCGACGAGCCTCCGGCGAACTCCCGACGAACTCTTGGTGAGCTCTCGACACACTTCCAGTACATCGTCCGAATCTTCGTCTCCGGCCCATCATATGCTTTATGCCTTACTGCTATCGTAGTTAATCCTGCACACTTATCTCAACACATAGATTAGGTCAAATAATTCACTAATTGATTTCATCATCAAAATCCGAGATTCAACAATCTTTCCCTTTTTGACAATGACAACTAATTGGTGAAGGAGTTAACCTTAACTTTCTCTATCTATATATCAAACTTGAGAAAAGATATTCTTTAATTCAATGCCTTTGAATTCAAGTATCAAACCGATAAGTTAGGTTCATTTAAACTTATCAGCATGCACATCATGTTTCCTATCATGATTTAACATTCTCAAAATACGATGTCATGTATTTATCAATGAAAATGATTTCAAGGCATGACATCCATTTTCAAGTTCAATGATAAACAATTATCATTTTCAAGTATGATACGAATTTCAAATATTAAATATAGCAAGACGACAAAGATAGCAATTCATCGTAATATAACAAGTTGAGCTCATGATATCTTATCAAAATGAAAGACATTTACCAAGCATTTATTAAACATTTCAAGTGTTTATGATAAGTATTTACAATAAGATACATTGCATTCATTTGTCATCAATTTGTCACATTTTGGTATCATTTCTCCCCATTTGTCATCAATAAAAAGGAGAACGTTTCAATAATGCAAGTGTAGTTAAAATTTAAGTAAGTTTCATACTAATTTATCTAATAGATATTGCATCATTGCATGATAATATTCAAAAGTTCTCAACATCAAAAGTTATCAATATTAAAGAGAGAGATTTCATCAACTTCTCTCCCTTTGTCATCATAACTTTGCATGAAGAAGAGGAAGGAAAGTAAGAAGGGAATCCATTAAGAACCAAATTTGTGAAATGATTTGAACCAAGTCAAAAACAGTAAATAAGTTTCATTAAATCAAGCTTCAATTTTGACAAAAAGAAGGGATTCATGAAAAATGATCAAAATATTCATGTGAAATCAAATCATCATTCTTGTAAGTGATCATCTCGTACTTAAAAATTCATAAAAATTCTTCTTTCATGAGAAAAGTAAGAAAGAATTCATAAGAAAGAAGCATCGTATAAAAGATAAAAGAAAAATTCCATGAATAAAACTTCATAATCAAATCTATTTCTTATTAAAAATTTGATACTTAGTAGATTCATATTTTGGATTTCATGAAAGCCTTAATTATGAAATAATTTCATGAGAGTTTTAAAGAATCAAGAAAGTTCAGAAAGGATCAAATTCATGCATTCGGACAAATTAACATTCCTAACTCCCTTCTAATGAAATCAAATTATTCTTCATATAAAGGTTTTGTAAAGATATCGACCAATTAATGTTTTGTATCAATGAATTCTAAAATTACATCATGATTATTAACATAATCTCGTATAAAATGATGCCTAATGTTAATATGTTTAGTTCTAGAGTATTGAATGAGATTTTTTGTTAAATATATTTCACTTGTGTTATCACATTTTATGTGAATGTTCTTAAAGTAAATCTTATAATTCTCTAAAGTGTTTTTCATCTACACAACTTGTACACAGTATGCACTCGCAATTATGTATTTAACTTCGGTTGTAGATAGTGCAATCGAGTTTTGTTTCTTGGAAGACTAAGAGACAAGTGTATGACCTAAGAATTTACATGTTTCGGATGTGCTTTTTCTATCTAATTTACATCCAGCAAAATTTATATCAACATAAACAATCAATTCGAAGTTTTCAGATTTTGGATACCATAATCCTATATTAGTAGTTCCTTTAAGATATCTAAGAATTCTTTTAACTGCTTTAAGATGAGATATCTTAGGATTAGATTGAAACCTATCATGCCCCTATAAGCTTTTTTACCATGTCTGATCTAGTTGCGGTGAGGTATAGTAAATTATCCATCATGCCCCTATAAGTTTTTTGATCAAAGCTTTCTCCACTTTCGTCAATGTCTAATTTAGTGGAGGTACTCATAGGAGTATTAATAGTCTTTGAACTATCCTTCTTAAATAGTTTTAATAAGTCTAATGTATACTTTGTTTGACTAAGAAAAATACCATCATGTTAGAACCCTTGCAAATTTTAAACTTGGGGTTGATCTCTTTAGGGGATCGGCCTCCTTGGAACTCTATAGGGGTTCCTCCCTCCAAGTTGTTGCTCAAAGGCTGCAGAAAAGATTCATCTCTTGCTTATGAAAAGAGGAGAAATACATGGCTATTTATAGTGCTTCTAATCCCTAACTCTTAATAGGACTCCTACTTAAGACTCCTATTCCTTTACAACTCCTAATTCTTCTCTAAGAAACAACCTCCTAACCCTAGTCGGCCTCTTCACCTCTTTAATAGGGATTGGCTTAGGTAGGTTTTACATAAATGCCCCTTTCAATTAGGACTCTCCTAGCTAGAGTCCTAACAGACTTGCCCTCTTCAAATCAGCCTTGTCCTCGAGGCTGACGATTCATGAATTCTGAGAATTTGATCTTCAAGTCATCATAGTTCTCCCAAGTGGCATCTTCTGTTGGTAGGTTCGCCTATTGTATTAGCACTTCAGTAGTGGGTCATCGTCGTCGAGTCATGATTCGTCGATCAATAATAGCATTTGACTGGGTTTGAAGTTCTCTTTGAGTAGTCATATTTGGTGGGTGGCTTTGGGCTGTCTCCAAGCACCTATTTATAACTTTCGTCTAGTCGTCGGTTTGTGGGTGATATGTCATACTCATTTTTAATTTAGTACCCTGCATATGGAATAACTTTGTCCAAAATCTGCTCGTAAAGATACAAGTAGAATTTGTCACAAGCACAATGCATCCCTTATAGTGTAATTCTTTTGAGTCCCAATTGTAATGAGCCACGGAGCTTAGTGCTTTCTCCAATTTTTTTATGATCTTACTGGTCTCCAGATCTTCCTGCCATTCCCTCTTAATATCCTTAAGGAAGTCACTAGTTGAAAGTGAAATGGCCAAAAATTCAGCTTGCTTGGGTAGCCGTGAAAGCGCATCTGCAATAACATTCTCTTTTCCCTTTTTATAAGTTATTTCATAATCATATCCAAGAAGTTTTGTTACCCATTTTTGTTGCTCGGGGGAAGATATCTTCTGCTCCAAGAAATAATTTAGGCTTTTATGGTTGATTTTGATTTGAAAGTATCGCTTGATCAAGTATGATCTACACCTCGTTGCTATGTGCACAATGGCAAGCATCTCTTTATCATATATTGACATGTTTTAATGGGAGGGAGATAATACCTTGCTAGTGTATATGAGTGGTCGACCATCTTGCATGAGAACGTCTCCAATTCCGACTCTAGATGCATCAGCCTCAATGATGAAGGGTTAGTTGAAATCTAGTAGCGCTAGCACTGGCATTGTCGTCATGGCTGCCTTAAGTTTGTCGAAGGCAGTGGAGGCTTTGTCCAACCATTGGAAGGTATCATTTTTCAGTAGAGAAGTGAGTGGTGCATTGATCTTTCCATAGTTTTTCATGAACTTACGGTTGTAGCCTATTAAACCGAGAAAGCCACGTAGCAATTTTATGTTCCTCGGGGTTGGCCAATTCTGTATTGCTTCTATTTTGGAGGGGTCCACCGTCACACCTTCCTCTGATATGATATGCCCAAGATATTTCACCTTTTGTTGAAGAAAGCAAAAATTCGTAGTGGTCGTTGTGTGTTCGAAAGGCAGTTTTTAGTATGTCTTCTTCGCACACTCGTATTTGATGATACCCAGATCGAAGGTCTAGTTTTGTGAAGATTTATGCTCCTTTTCATCTAGAAATTTATTTACTACTAGAATAGGGTATTTATCCTTGATGGTTATGCCATTGAGAGCTCGGTAATCAACGTATATTCATCATATTTCGTCCTTCTTGCGTACAAGTAGCACTGATGAAGAGTAGAGGCTGTAACTTGGCCGAATAACTCCTATTTCGAGCATCTCTTTTACAATAATTTCTATTTCATCCTTCTAGAGATATAGATACTGTATAATGATCATGCCGACGGGTAAGAAATAGGTTATACGGTTCGTTAAATATATCTGAAAATTCAGCAAGCTAAGGAAGTAGATTTGGATCTTCAAATTCTATTGGCTCTCCCTTAGTTTGCTGCTCAAGTTGTACTAAAAAGCCGTTATATGCTTTATACAAAACCTTCTCCATTTGTTGTGTGCAAATCGTCGTTACGTCGCCCCCACGTTTCCCGTGCAGTATCACATATTTCTCCTTACTGTAAAATTTCATAATTAGTTGCATAAAATTCCAAGAAACATCACCTAATGTCATCAACCATTTAATTCTGAGCATGACCTCATGATCATCAAGAGGGAGGAGGAAGAAATATGCAATTATCTCTTAGTCCTACAGCAACAGTTTCACTCGCGGGCGCCTACGATCATACTTCAAAATCCATCCATCGATGACCTTAACGTCAAATCTACTGCAATTCTCGATAGGTAAGGCCATCCGAACAGCAACCTTACTATTTAGAAAGTTATTAGTACTGCCCGTGTCGATGAGAATAGTGATCGGTTGTTATTTGAGAAGGCCTCCAACTTTCATCATTTGCGGGTTTGAGTAGCCGGCTAGTGCATGTACCAAAACATCGGTCGGTTGTGACTCTTCTTCTGCATCTTCTTCTTTACGTTTAAGGCTCTTTTTTTTATGTTCAATGACCTTTTCTTCTACTGGTTCAATCATAAGAAGTCTCCCTATACTACAGTGATGCTTACGGCTCCACGGCTCGTTGCAATGCCAACATAACTCCTTCGCATATCGCTCCCGAAGCTCTTCTCTTGTCAACCACTTTGGTGCAGGGACTCGGTCGACAGTAGAGGGGGCTAAGGGCTTCAGTATTACTGGTCGAGGAGTGACCCTAGTCCTCCGAGCTTCATGGTTCAATCGCTCCTCTTGATGTTGTGTGAAAGAAATAGCTGCCATAAGCGTGTACGGTTGTCGTGCTTTAACTTCTCCCGGATCTCCGACTTCAAGCCCTCAATGAAGGTCCCCAATAGCTATTTTTGAGACAAATCACAAGTTTGATTAGATAACCTTTCAAACCTGGTTTGGTACTCTTGAATGGTGGAGGTTTGTCGGATCTTTGCTAGTTGTCCGTCAATGTTCTCGTAATCGATTAGTCCGAAGCAGATCAGTAGTCTTTTTTTGAATTGTCTCCATAAGAGGATTCCATGAGTGTGTTCAAATTAGTCAAACCATTATATGACATCCCTTTCAAGATGTATAGCCATAATTTTCACTATAGATGCGTCTGCGGTTTTGTGGTACCAAAAATATCGCTTCGCGCGCGAAATCCAACCAATCGGGCCTCCTTCCTCCATCTAGGGAAGTCCACCCTCATGCGTGGATAGTTGGGGTCGGTCATAGAGCCTCCCCTCCCTTGGAAGTCATCTCTTCGGGCTTGGTGTTGTTAGGATCGGAGCGGCACTAAGAGGGAGGGGGGGGGGGGGGGGGGGGGTGAATTAGTGCAGCGGTAAAGTGTGATAAACTTTTGACGATTTAAACACTTTCGGAAACTTCGTACGATAAAAGTAAAGTTTTCGTTTGAAACTGTTTCGATTGCGTTTTAACTTGAAGAGATAAGTAAGATGGAGACCAAGAAGTAGAGCATTAAAGTACAGATGGTTGCAGAAATGTAAATGACAATAAGTAAATGCAAACCAGAGATCACGACGATTTTACAGTGGTTCGGTCAAATGACCTACATCCACTTGCGAGGCCCCTCTTCGATGAGGCTCCCACCTTCCACTAGCAAATCTCTTGAAATGGAAGGGCAAATACCCCTCTTACAACTTTTTACAAGCGGTTCACTCTCTTACAGATTTTCAACAAGAAAGAAGGAGGTGAACACTAGCAAATTGAAAACAAGACTAGCAAAGACTTTTCTAAGACCTTTCTCTCAAACAATTGCTGCTCAAAAAGTTGTTATCTCAGTTGAGATTTGAGGGGTATTTATAGGCCTCAAGAGGATTCAAATTTGGGCTCCAAAATTTGAATTCTCTTTGGGTTCCTGATGCTGGCGGTGCCACCGCTTGTCACTGTCAGACATTGACAGTGCTGGGCGGTGCCACCGCCCAGCTCTCGGGTGCTGGGCGGTGCCACCGCCTAGGCCAATTCAGCTCACTGGTTGGGCTCTAAACTTGGCCCAAACCAGTCTGAACTCGGGCCCAATTGGCCCCTACTTGGGTTATAGGATTAACACCTAATCCTAACCCTAATTAACGTGCTAACTACGAATTTAAAGACATTTTCTAAGCTATTACAAAGTCCGTAAGTCAAGACTTCTTCCGGCGAGCTTCCGGCGAACTTCCGACGGTCTTCCGATAAACTCTCGGAAACCATTCTGCGGACTCCCGGCAAGCTCCTAGACTTCACGATTTGATCTTGGCGAGTTCCAACGAGCTTCTTCGGTAAGCTCCGATCTTTCTTGGTGAGCTCCGCGAACTTCCAACGAACCTTCCGGCGAGCTTCCGAAAAACCCTTCGGCAAGCTCCCTACTCATTCTCGGCTAGTTCCGGCAGCATTCCCGACGAACCTTCGGACTTCCGTTGAACTCTCGAACTCCCAACGAATCCTTCGCGCTTGAATCCAGCACTTTGTTTCGCTTTATGTCTTCATCATTATCGTAGTTAATCCTGCACACACAAACCAAAACTCAACTCCGATCTAGACAATTATTACAATGCGAATTGACATTCTGTTGCCCGGCACGTCATTGGTTGGCGCTTCGTCCGATTCTTCGATGCATCATCCTCTCTTGCGGCTTGTTGCCCAATCGGCGGTTGACCTCCGCAACCCCGATATCCTTGGCGCAATTTCGCTCTCCTTGGCCCGATGCCCGACGTCTGAAGCATTTAGCCATCCAATATCCTGACGTGATCTCTTCCGGCGCAACGTCAATTCCTCCTGCGTCAACTGTCTAAACCTGATCGAGTAGACCTGCATCGCTCAAAATGCAGTTTAAATCATAAACACATATCAAGTGGTTTCATCATCAAAATACGAGATTCAACAATCTCCCCCTTTTTGATGATGACAACCACTTAATGACGGAGTTAACCTTAACTCCCGGAGTTTAAACAAACTCCCCCTATCAATATGCCATATTGATAGAACCTTGAATTCAAACTGAATTCAAGTCATTGCAATATTCATCATGAATACTTGCAACACATCATCATGAACATATGCATAAACTTATGCATATCATGTCATCAACATACTTCTCCCCCTTTGTCATCAACAAAAAGGAGAAGTACTACTATTCTTTGTGTTTGTAATATAAGTTCAACTCATTGCATGAAAAACATAATATTAAGTTTTATCATCATGCAGTTTTGAAGCTAGAAAATTTAGCAAGTAATGCATCATGCTTAGGACATTCAAGCTATCAAGTTTTAGATATGCAAGTTTTACAGCGTACAAGATAGCACTTTTGGTAATGTTCAAGATAGCAAGTTCTACATCATGCAAGCTAGCAATATTGAGATGTTCAAGAAAGCAACTCTTGCTTCTTGAAATATGCAAATTTGTCAAGTTTTGCTAGATATGCAAGTTAGCATTTTTGCCTCTTAAGATAGGCAAGATAGCACATTTGCTTCTTTTGAGATAGCAACTTTTTGCTTCTCTTTAGACTACAAGCTAGCAATTTTTACGATATGTAAGTTTCACAATATACAAGCTAGCAAAAATTTCGAAAGCAAATGCAAGATAGCTTTCTTGTGTAAGCTCATAATTCTTGCTTCCTATTGCAATGTGCAAGTTGCAAGTTTTGCTTCTTGAGATAGGCAAGATAGCACTTTTGCAATTTTTGTTTCTTAAGATAGACAAGCTTGTGATGTTCAAAATAACAAGCTCTTTCTTCTAGAAGTGTCATTTTTGCTTTCTTTGCAAAGTGTAAGCTAGCAAAATGTTTGAAAAAGTGATCAAGTTTTGCAACATACAAGCTAGCAAAAATGCCAAACTAGCAAGAGATAATGTTTTACATGAGGCAAACAAACAATTTGGCAAATGTTACATTTGCATCTTCTCTTTTTAGAAGTGCAATTTTTGCTTTCATCTTGAATTGTGCAAACTAGTTAGTTTGCCTCTTTTCATGATGTCCACGCTAGAAATTCTTGCTCCCCCTTTGTCATTGTCAAAAAGAAGGGAAGACCCTTATATCAATTTTCATATTATGACAAAGGTAAGTATCATTCTTATTTGTGCATCATTATATATTCAAATTAAAACATACATAATTTCAATAACCTTATTTTTCATGCACGATACCGAAAAATAAATCAATCATCATTAATAAGCATATCATACATGATACTCAAACATTAAAATTTTTAAGCATTTATCAACATGTTGATCATGATACCAAACATTCATCATTTAAAGCATTCATGATACACATCATATGCAATAAATACATCATGTACATTATTATCATAAGTATTGCATACATCATTTTAACTTTATGAATATTTCATCATTGCATGCATTATACCAAAACATTTCAAGCCATGCAAGCCATAAATACAAAGAAATCATGTCATGAAGGATAAAATCATTTGAATACCAAAAGACATGATTCATATAGTAAATATCTTCTTTAAATAAAATATCAAGAAAAATCATAGGAGTACAAAGAAGAGATCTTGTTTTAAAAGAAAAATCAAGTAATAACTCCAAGAACTCACAAGGAAAAATCATGATTCATTTAGAAAATCTCCTCTCAAGAGAATATCAAGTAAAATCGTAGAAGATCGATTAATGAGAAATTTTGATTTATAATAAAATCTCATGTATCGAATGTGGAGAAATCAAAATGATGATTTATATAAAAAGTATCACAAGTTATATTCAAGAGAAAAATCATCATTCATTTTCAACTTATTCAATTTGTCACATCAATATTTCTTAGATATGCATGATACCAAAACATGGTTTTAAATCTTTAACATATAACATGCATAAATTGAAAGGAGAAGGGAAGAATTCAAACGTACAAAGATTTCAACCATCTCATAAACAAATGTAAGACCAAGTCATGAATCCAAAATTCCATGAATCAAAATGATCATCAAAGGTGATCTCATGTTATTCCAAGAAATCAATATCATGATTTTGATAAAACTCATTTCAAATTTAAATCATCAAAATCATCAAAATATCAACATTACTTTCAAGAGATTCAAAATGGTATACATAGATTTATCATAATAAACATCAAGATCAATAGGATAGAGAAAAATAATTTTTCAAGGAAAAAATATTTTCCTCTTTTTAGTTGTTTCAATTCATATGATTTTATTTCACTTATACCAAATAAAAACATGTATAATGTTTAAAACCGAAAGTGTAAGATTTATTACAACAAAGATTAAAAAGACACTTTCATTATGGTAAAAATCAATAATCCATAAATCACAAGATTCATATGCATAATTTCGAAATTTATTAAGCATGATCATTATGCATGACACTGAAACATGGTTTCAAAATGTTTAATATTTTCATTACATCATTATGCAATGGTTTCATTGAACATAATTTTGAATGATTCTTATAGATAACTAAAACTTCTTTAGTTTTAATTTATGTGATTGACTTTATATTAGCATGCTCAAGTTTTGTTCTTATGTCAAAAACATACATCATGTTTGAAAACCAAAGACAAGGTTTAAAAAAATCATCAAGCCTTCCATATAAAAACCATGCATCATCATTGAAGGTTAATATGGAAATCATCAAAATACACATTCTTGCTTCTCAAGCACATATATATGATTATTTAAATCTAACATTTTATTCTATTAACATAAAACATATAATTTTCAAGAAAAATAATTATTCAAAAGAAAAGAGAAAATGCATCATGGAAAACATCAAGTAATTTCAAAATAATTCACAAGAGTTGACTTACTTACCTTGTAGTCGAAGCCCGTCAAAGCCCAATTCGTCGTTTCACCTTTGGAAGTTCTTGATTTATCCTTGGTTGCCTTCCTCTTCTTTGGCCTCTTCCTCCGTTCAAGTTCATTGTTTATTTTAGATTTTTGTTTAATAAACTTATTAAGATTTAGTGTTCGAAATTCAAGTTCATCATTGTCCTCATCACTTGAGTCATTGCTCAAGTGGTATCCAATTGTCCGGAGTTCCAAATCCTTCCTGTTCTTTGGAAGGTGATTTTGTTCATCATGTGCATTGTGCACCATTTCATATGTCATCAACAAACCAATTAGTTCTTCAAGTGGAAAAATATTTAAATCTTTTGTTTCTTGTATTGCGGTTATTTTAGAATCCCACCTTTTTGGAAGGGATCTTAAGATCTTGCTTACGAGATCAAAATTCGAAAAAGATTTACCAAGAACTCTTAGATTATTGACGACATCCGTGAAACGGGTGTACATGTCGCCTATAGTCTCGCTTGGTTGCATTTGAAAAAGCTCAAAATCATGCAATAAAATGTTAACTTTCGAGTCTTTGACTCTACTAGTTCCCTCGTGCGTGATTTCAAGTGTTCGCCAAATATCGAAAGCCGTTTCGCACGTAGAAATCCGATTGAACTCATTTTTGTCCAAAGCGCAAAATAAGGCATTCATAGCCTTTGCGTTTAAAGAAAAATATTTCTTCTCCAAATCCGACCATTCGTTCATCGGTTTAGAGGGAAGTTGAAAACCATTTTCAACGATATTCCATAAATCCAAATTCATAGAAATCAAGAAAACTCTCATTCGAGTTTTCCAATAAGTGTAGTCCAATCCGTTAAACAACGGTGGACGAACAACCGATAAGCCCTCTTGAAAGCCATGAAGAGCCATTTCTCTCAGGTGTAAATCCGAAATGAGAAATACCGGGCTCTGATACCAATTGTTAGGATCGGAGCGGCACTAAGAGGGGGGGGGGGGTGAATTAGTGCAGCGGTAAAGTGTGATAAACTTTTGACGATTTAAACACTTTCGGAAACTTTGTACGATAAAAGTAACGTTTTCGTTTGAAACCGTTTCGATTGCGTTTTAACTTGAAGAGATAAGTAAGACGGAGACCAAGAAGTAGAGCATTAAAGTACAAATGGTTTGCAGTAATGTAAATGACAATAAGTAAATGCAAACCAGAGATCACGCCGATTTTACAGTGGTTCGGTCAAATGACCTACATCCACTTGCGATGCCCCTCTTCGATGAGGCTCCCACCTTCCACTAGCAAATCTCTTGAAATGGAAGGGCAAATACCCCTCTTACAACTTTTTACAAGTGGTTCACTCTCTTACAGATTTTCAGCAAGAAAGAAGGAGGTGAACACTAGCAAATTGAAAACAAGACTAGCAAAGACTTTTCTAAGACCTTTCTCTCAAACAATTGCTGCTCAAAAAGTTGTTATCTCAGCTGAGATTTGAGGGATATTTATAGGCCTCAAGAGGATTCAAATTTGGGCTCCAAAATTTGAATTATCTTTGGGTTCCCGATGCTGGCGGTGCCACCGCTTGTCACTGTCAGACATTAACAGTGCTGGGCGGTGCCACCGCCTAGGCCAATTCAGCTCACTGGTTGGGCTCCAAACTTGGCCCAAACTAGTCCGAACTCGGGCCCAATTGGCCCCTACTTGGGTTATAGGATTAACACATAATCCTAACCCTAATTAACATGCTAACTACGAATTTAAAGATATTTTCTAAGCTATTACAAAGTCCGTAAGTCAAGACTTCTTCCGGCGAGCTTCCGGCGAACTTCCGACGGTCTTCCGATAAACTCTCGGAAACCATTCTGCGGACTCCCGGCAAGCTCCTAGACTTCACGATTTGATCTTGGCGAGTTCCAACGAGCTTCTTCGGTAAGCTCCGATCTTTCTTGGTGAGCTCCGCGAACTTCCAACGAACCTTCCGGCGAGCTTCCGAAAAACCCTTCGGCAAGCTCCCTACTCATTCTCGGCTAGTTCTGGCAGCATTCCCGACGAACCTTCGGACTTCCGTCGAACTCTCGAACTCCCAACGAATCCTTCGCGCTTGACTCCAGCACTTTGTTTCGCTTTATGTCTTCATCGTTATCGTAGTTAATCTTGCACACACAAACCAAAACTCAACTCCAATCTAGACAATTATTACAATGCAAATTGACATTCTGTTGCCCGACACGTCATTGGTTGGCGCTTCGTCCGATTCTTCGGTGCCTCGTCCTCTCTTGCGGCTTGTTGCCCAATCGGCGGTTGACCTCCGCAACCCCGATATCCTTGGTGCAATTACGCTCTCCTTGGCCCGATGCCCGACATCCGAAGCATTTAGCCATCCAGTATCCTGACGTGATCTCTTCCGGCGCAACGTCAATTCCTCCTGCGTCAACTATCTAAACCTGATCGAGTAGACCTGCATCGCTCAAAATGCAGTTTAAATCATAAACATATATCAAGTGGTTTCATCATCAAAATACGAGATTCAACAGGTGTGATTGGGCAAAGCTCTCTCCTTGATGTGATTTCTTCGGGCTTAATGGTCGGCCCAATCTGAGTTCGGTAAAGAGCATCCGAATCTTATCCTTCATTCGCGCCTCAAAGGCTTCGAATTTAGCATTGATTACCTTCTCAGATGTCATAGTATATGCCTCCAAATATGTGATGTTAAGATCTCTCTTTTTGTTGTCGGGTTAAAGGCATGTATAGGTTGAGAGAAGTGATGGTCGAAAGGATTGATGGATCGGCAGATGTAGGCTGCGATTTAGGCTTGTTTTATGGTTGTTTTGGGTGCAGTTTGAGGGTGTGGTTTGGTGGAGTTTTAGAGCTATGGATGAAAATTTTAGATCTAGCAGATGGCAACAAAGGTTTGATAGAAATCAATAGAAGTTGCTGCAGGTATGTGTTGTCTTGTAAGAGTAGAATTATCGTAGAAGAAATAGCAGTTTCTCGATGAAATTTCTATCAAAAACTTAAGAAATTTGAGGAAGGAATTGACAAAAAAATCTCAGTTTATATACAGCAATGATATATAATTTAATTAAGAAAATTTTGGTAGTATAATAGCAAGAAAATTAGTGCAAGTTACGATTGCAGAATTCTCATCAAAAAATTTCAGTGGTTTACGAAAAAAATTTGCAGCAACACAAAATCATTTTTAGAGATGAATTTCTCAATAGATCAATCTTAGATGGAAGCCAAGATAATATATGAAGTGCGTAAGAAATTTTATTCAAAAAAGATTGTAAATAGATGGGTTAAGGCAACAATATGCGGTTGAAATTTTCTGCATCACATATTTTCAAGTGTAGCAGATTGGATATAAAAGATCAGTGGTTTATATTAAGAATTTTTCAATGAAACTAAAGGAAAATCCACTGTTAGGAAGTATCAAAGCTATCACAAAAATTTCATAGAGATTTGGATAGAAAAAATATAGTAGCAAGATCAAACAAACTGTGCTATGCAGTTGGAATTTTATAGTGCAGATTTTCAAGTATAGCAGATTAGACATTAAAGATCAACGGTTTATATTGAGAATTTTTTGACAAAACTAAAGGAAAATCTGTCGTTAGGAAGTATCAAAGCTGTCATAAAAATTTCGTAGAGATTTGGATAGAAAAAATATAGTAGCAAGATCAAACAGACTGTGTTATGCGGTTGGAATTCTACAATGTATCTTTCATCGTAGAGATGAAAACTTTACGATGAAAAGTTTATGCAGCAATATAGGAACAATTATTTTTTTTGGATTTTCAAATAAGGATAACTAAATTACAGCAGTAATAAGATAGGATACCAGAACCTATTGCAATTCATTGGGAGATCAAAAGATGATCTGCGGTGGTGGAGATGACGGTGGAATTTGGCGACGATCTTTTAAGCAATTGTGTGAATTACTTTAGGCGGCTGTGAAGGGCTGATGGATGGCTGTGGAAGGGCAGAAATATGCCAATAACGCTGCTCTGATACCAGGTGTTAGAACCCTTATAGATTCTAAACTTGAGATTGATCTCTTTAGGGGATCGACCTCCTTGGAACTCTATAAGGGTTCCTCCCTCCAAGTTGCTGCTTAAAGGCTGTAGAAAAGATTCATCTCTTGCTTATGAAAAGAGAAAAAATATATAGCTATTTATAGGGCTTATAAACCCTAACTTCTAATAGGATTCCTACTCAAGACTCCTACTTCTAACTAACTCCTAATAGGACTCCTACTCAAGACTCTTATTCCTTTACAACTCCTAATTTTTCTCTAAGAAATAACGTCCTAACCCTAGTTGACCTCTTCACCTCTTTAATAGGAGTTGGCTTAAATAGATTTTACATGAATGTCCCTTTCAATTAGGACTCTCCTAGCTAGAGTCCTAACACATCATTAAGTTGTTTGATTTGTAAACCTAAAAAGAAGGTTAGTTCCCCCGTCAAACTCATTTCAAACTCTAGACTCATACTTTTTGCAAATGATTCACATAAAGATTCATTCGTAGAACCAAAAATAATATCATCAACATAAATTTAAATAATAAAAAAAATATTTTTAAAATTTTTAATAAATAATGTGGTATCGACCTTGCCTTTAGAGAAATTATTTTGGATAAGAAATGAGTTAAATCTCTCGTACCAAGACTTTGAGGCTTGTTTCAATCCATATAGAGCTTTAGTCAATTTAAACATATGATTAGGAGGATTATCATTCTCAAATCTAGGAGGTTGTTTAACGTAAACTTCTTCGGAAATAAAGTCATTAAAAAAAGTATTTTTAACATCCATTTGAAATAACTTAGATTTATTACTAGTAGTATAGTCAAGGAGCATCTTTATGGCTTCTAATCGTGTCACATGAGCGAATGTTTCTTCATAATCGATACCGTCTTCTTGGTTGAAACCCTTGACCACTAATCTAGCCTTGTTTCTAACCATGATACTAAATTCATCTTGCTTGTTTCTAAAGACTCATTTAGTACCAATAACTAAATGATCATTTGGAACAAGCTTTCATACCTCATTTCTCTCAAATTGATTCAACTCTTCTTATATTGTGATAACCCATAAATCATCTTTTAAGGCCTTGTCAATGCATTTATGTTCAATTTGGGAGAGAAAAACAGCGTTGACACAAAAATTCTTAAGAGAAAACGAGTTTGAACCCCTTTTGATGTGTCTCCTATGATTAGCTCCTTAGGATGAGCATCTACATACTTCTATTCCTTGGGTAAGGATGGTTCATAAGAAGATGCATCCAAGTTGCTAGATGGAGAAAGAGTTTCATTTAAATTCAAAGCATCAAAACTAAGATCATCATCAAAATTATTTTTCTTAACTCCGAAAA
The DNA here is from genome assembly GCF_036884655.1 of Musa acuminata AAA Group. NCBI lineage: Eukaryota > Viridiplantae > Streptophyta > Magnoliopsida > Zingiberales > Musaceae > Musa > Musa acuminata. The sequence continues at coordinate 27,957,381 of NC_088330.1, forward strand.
CTTCATTAAAAACAATATGAATATATTCTTCTATAACCAAAGTTCTTTTGTTAAATATAAGAATAACTAAGAATAACTAAGAAATATAAGAATAACTTATAAATATAAGAATAACTAAGAAATATAAGAGATAACAAAGCCTTAGAAATATAACAAAACCTTAGAAATATCTCTTAGAGATAACAAAGCCTTAGAAATATCTCTTAAGAAATAACAAAGCCTTAGAAATATAAGAATAACTAAGAAAAATCTCTTCATTGGACTTTGCATCAAACTTTCTTAAAACATCTTTTTTATTCAAGATAAAATATTTGCAACTAAAAACTTTAAAATATGAAACATTGGGTTTTTTGTTATTCTACAACTCATAAGGAGTTTTGGAGAGTAATGGTCTTACTAGAACCCTATTTATGATATAGCATGCCATATTTACGACTTCGGCCCAAAAATATTTGGGAAGCCTATGTTCGTTTAACATGGTTCTAGCCACTTCTTGTAAATTGATGAAATCATAAAACCCTTTTCATTTTGAACAAGTTTACAAAATTTAGAAAAATGCCTAAAGCAATCACTTTTGTGTACCAAAAAGTAAGTTCAAGTGTATCTACTATAATCATCCACGATGACAAAGGTGTATTTGCTGCCTCCTAGGCTTGATATAGCAATTGAAAGATTAGTTTCATGTTAACATGACCTAATCTCCTATGCCAAAGCCAGGCATCGTCATTCAGAATCGAAAAATACATTTCCTTATAAAGATCATCAATGTCGATAGTGTATACATTATTTTGTTTTAGGGCAATCATAGATGTGTTTTTGTGTAGTTTTTCAATAATGCAAGCATTGGATTCAAATCTAATGATGTATCCTTTATCACACAATTGACTAATGCTCAAAAGGTTATGTTTTAAGCCATCAACCAACAATACATCTTCAATAAAGAAGTAGGATTTGTTACCTATGGTTCCTTTACCAATGATTTTACCCTTATTGTTGTCTCCGAATATGACATATCCTTCATTTAGACTAGTAAGCTTAGAGAATTGAGATGGATCTCCGGTCATGTACCTTGAGCATCCATTATCAAGGTACCATCCCTTGCTCCTAGCTTGTGATGGTAAACATTTCTTTAAAAAATGATGATTTTTAGGTAGCTATTTGACCTTGGGTGCCTCAAAAATCGATCTACACAACTTATCATGTTGTATTGAGTCATTTGAGGTTCCTTTAGGAACCCAAATCAATTTATATGGATTATATTTTTTAAATGGACATTTGTACATAACATATCTAAATTTGTAACAAAAGTTACATTTGTTTTGGGGTGAAACATGCACGGTAAGGCCCTTTAACAAAGATGGTTGGATTTTTATGAGTGTTACTCACAAAACCGATTCCATCTATTCTTTTATGAACGAGACCCTTATTGGCAAGGATCATGTTCGAGGACTTGCTACCAACCTCAAATTTTTCTAAGGTTTTTTTGAGTAGTAAGTTTTCCTTTCAAAGCGTTTCTAATTGATCGTATTTTATGCAAGGAGCTAAACTATCATCATGCTTAATTTTTAGTCTATCAAAATCATTAACAAGAGAAGCATGTTTCTTTTTTAATAATTTATACTTTTTACTAACTAATTTACATTCATCAAATAAATCATGAAAAGCGTATAGTAATTCATCAAAAGATAAACTTGCATCTAATGAACTACTTACCTCATCTCCAATACCCATTAGCGCATAGTGAGTAACTTGCTCGGTGTTAGTTTGCTCTTCTTCTTCGGATACACTTGAGTCGTCCCACGTTGCTTTAAGAACCTTCTTCTTCTTTGGTTGTTTCTTCTTTGCTTGGAGACATTCGCTTTTGAAATGTCCCGACTTCTTGCATTCATAGCATATTACTTGTTCTTTCTTGGGTTCAAATTTATTTTTAGTATCATTTCTAAATTTATTCCTTTTTATGAATTTTTTAAACTTTCTTGTCAAGAGTGCCAAGTCATCATCATAGTCCTCGTCACTTGAATTTTCTTTCAAGTGGTCTTCTTGAGTTCTTAGTGTCATATCCTTTTTATTCTTTAGAATGTTGTTCTCAAGCTCTTCATGAGCATTGCAAGTCATCTTATAGGTCATTAATGACCCGATTAGTTCTTCGAGAGGAAAGTTACTTAAATCCTTGACCTTTTGAATGACCGTTACTTTAGGATCCCAACTCTTTAGAAGGGATCTTAAGATTTTATTAATAAGTTTAAAATCTAAAAAAATTTTACCAAGTCCTTTTAGACCATTGACGACATCTGTAAATCGGGTGTACATGTCTCCAATGGTCTCAATCGGTTTCATTCGAAACACCTTATAAGTATGGACTAAAAGATTAATTTTTGACTCCTTTACTTTACTAGTGCCTTTGTGAGTCACTTCGAGTATGTGTCATATATCAAAAGTTGTTTCACAAATAGACACTCAATTGAACTCGTTTTTATCTAAAGCACAAAACAAGGCATTCATAGCCTCGGCGTTTAAAGCAAAAGTCTTCTTCTCCAACTCATTCCAATCGTTCATTGGAATAGAAGACTTTTGAAAATCATTTTCGATAATATTCCTTAGCTCAAAATCCATAGAAATCAGAAAAATCCTCATTATAGTCTTCCAATATGTGTAATCTGTTCCATTGAACATGGGCAGACATGTAATTGAGTGACCCTATTGGTTTCCTACAAATGTCATCCCTCTTGGGTTTCAAACCAAATGAGAGTGACCTCGCTCTAATACCAATTGTTAGGATCAGGAGCGGCACTAAGAGGAGGGGGGGGGTGGGGGGGGTGTGGGGGGTGAATTAGTGCAGCGAAAAAATTACCCGTTTTAAAAGTCTTTCGTTTCGATTAAACCCGATTTCGATGAAAATCATTTCTAAAGATTTTAATTTGAAAGCATATAGGAGCGTAGAGAAAGCGGTAAGAAGGTAAAGTAGCTTGCAAGAAAGGTAAATTGCTCAAGACGAAATGCAACCAGAATTTAGAGTGGTTCGGTCGTTGTGACCTACATCCACTTTCAGATTCCTCCTCCATCGAGGTCACCGGCGTCCACTAATGGCCTTCCTTCAATAGGCGAAGACCAACCACCTTTCATAGTGCTTTCTCCTTTTCACGAGTTTAGGAAATAACCCTTATAAATCTCACACTACTCTTGAATGATGTAACACTTAGAAATGGAGGAGTACTCTAACACTTTTACAATACTTTAACACTTCGAAGACTCAAGATTATGCCAATACTTTCCTGTTCTTTCATGCAAAAAAGGGTGGGGGTATTTATAGGCCCCAATGGCTTCAAAATTAGAGTAAAAAAATATCATATCCCCGGATTTCGGGGTACTGACGGTACCACCACCTAACACGTGACACTCGACGATACCACCTCCCAGTTTTGGCGGTACGACCACTTGACAAAGCTCGAAGACCGAGATCTAGCGGTACTACCGCCTGACAGGGGCGGTACCACCGTTGACAGCATTAAATGCCGGTGGTACTACCGCCCAGACCACTTGGGAGACTAGGTCACCCAAGTGGTGCTATCGCTGGCCGTAATTTCAGGTGCTGAATGGGCTATTCAATCCGGCCCAATTCAGCCCTGTTAAGAGTCCAGTTTGTCCCTAATTAAGTTAGTGAGATTACCTCCTAATCCTAACTCAATTTATATTCTAACTATGATTAAGGTAAGCAATTAGTCCGATACGTTGATTTTTCTTTTGGCGAATCTCCGGCGAACTTCTCGGTGAAACTTCCGATGAGCTTCCAGCGAACTCCTGACAAACTCTCGACGATCTTTCGACAAGCTCTCGGTGATCTTCCGATGACCTCTCAGCGATCTTCTGACGACCTCTCGGCGATCTTCCGATGAGCTCTCGGTGATCTTTCGACGAGCATCCGGCGAACTCCTAACGAACTCTCGACGAGCTCTCGACGCACTTCCTGTACATCGTCCGAATCTTCGACTCCAGCCCATCATCTGCCTTATGCCTTATTGCTATCATAGTTAATCCTGCACACTTATCTCAACATATAGATTAGGTCAAATAATTCACCAATTGATTTAATCATCAAAATTCGAGATTCATATGTACAAGATAATTTGATAAGATTTGGAAGACTTTAATGTCAGATTATCTTCATAATTCAAGATGACGGATCAAAAATATACAAATACATATACTGATAATTTTACTTATGGATAAGCAAGAAAGTGTATATATATTAATATATCAAGGGAATATGCGGGTTTTCTTCCCATATATTCATTTGTAGACATGTCTACCATGCATGCAAAAGTTGTGTACTGGAGTTTTACGTTAGTGAATAAACATTGGTTATCCGCATAGCAATCATTATCTCAAATTATCAAGCATATACATCACAAAAACTAATTCAACTCATATCTCCCCGTAAAGTTTTCGAATTTGGAGTGTTGACCATGCAACATGGCTCAAGTAATCAAAACAAAAGTGAACATTGTTTAGCTCAATTTTACGAGGATAAAACTCCGCATGATCGAACCAAACCCGAATTCACTTGTGTTCTGAAAAAAAATCAAATAAAATGGACCAAACCTAATTAAAAATTATCATGATAAATAAATAAGAAACCAGATCGACGGTTATTTTGGATCAATTTTAATTTGATGTTTTCCTCCGGTCCGGTGATTTTAAATTCGTAAAGCCGAATAAATGTGGATCAATTTGGTTTAGTTGTATCTTGATGGGTTAAACCGAACCCGGTTCACCCAAACCAAAACTGCACCCCACGGCGCATGTTAGTCCCCGTCCGCCGTCTCAGACGCAACGAAGCCAACAAAGGGCAATCCTCCAATACACGTTGTTTTCACCAAGAACCAGGCTTGTTCACCCCATTCTAAACCTACATAGCTCGTGTACCCCCTCGTATATTGACACTTCCAGTGGGATCCACTGAAGACCATACGCTTGCCGCTCTGTGTAAGGTAGACGGGTTGGAAAAGGGCGCCTGAACGGGGAACAAAAATAGGAAACCTCCCCTTATTACTCTTTTATATATACTATCCCATTCTCCCCCCTTCTTGGCTTCTCTCCTCGTTCTTCCTCGTCCTCGTTCGATCCCTCTCCGTTCCTCCAAGCCCCTCGCGCTCACCCCCCAAATCTACCCTCGAGGTTGCTCCTTAGCTCCTCTTGGGTCCTTATCTTCCTTCAAAATCCGATCTTGGTTTGTTTTTCTCGTCGGATCCCCGCCGCTCCGCGCTCCCACACGTGATTCGTCCATAATGCTGGTCCTTGAGCTGTAGGAACGATCCTCGACGACATCCTCGACCGCAGCAAGCACGCATGCAGGGGTGGAGCGCGGCTGCGTGACGAGGAGCCCTCGGCTGGCGGCGAAGGCGGAGATGGGGACCTCGGAGACGGAGGAGGCGGAGGCGCCGACGGCCGGGCCGGCGCAGGTAGTTAGGGTGAAGCGGGAGCGTCTGGTAGCGCGAATGACATGCCCCATCTGCCACAAGCTCCTCCGGGACGCCACCACCATCTCCGAGTGCCTCCATACGTGTGAGTCATCCCCCATCCTCCTCTCCTTCGCTTACTCCTCTTTAAGCCTCCTCATCTCTCGGATGTTTCGAGGTTGCGGTCGGTGGCTTTCTTTGGTGTTTGTGCTTTGATGCCTCCTGGTGTTGGGCTCCTGCGATCTTGGTTCGGGGTCTGTACATCATGTTCTCGTGGTAAAGATTTGCCGTACTCAAAATGGTTTTTGATATTGGAATCCAGCAATCATCTGAAAAAGGTCGGATGTATGATATGTTCTAAGGCTTCCAGTTCCTTTCCCTTTGTCACGAGGCTTCGGGATCGCATGCATTGGTTGCCTGTTTCGGCGTCTGTTTTCTCTTACTTTCCACTCTGATTCCATGATAGGCAGGAGAATAAAATTACTGGTTTTCATATGCAGTTTATGGGCAGGGACGTCTATGCATGCAATGAAGTGAATCTATTTAAACTGAATTTGTCTTTGGTTCTGTTTGTTTGGGTATTTCTCTAGAAGTATCATACATGGTTACCTATATGCAACAGAAGTTGAGATTGTATTTGATTTTGTGTAAGGTGCTGACTTATAGAGCTGAGACGGAGTCCTTTTTCGATCATAGATGTCGCTCACAGGCTTCTCTTGTGTTGCTTGCTTGTTCCTTTCTGTTAATTGGTCAACTGTGTATGATATTTTGGACTAAATCTCTTGATATCCTAAGCTAAATCCTGGGGAGTTCATGATTTATGGCTGGTCTGTGACTAAATTTTTATACCTGATGCTCATCGTCGGTATTTGTTGTTCATATTCTTGTAATCACATAATACTCGAATCATTTTCTTTTTACAAACTTTGTATTGTCTGTAGTTACCTAATATGTAAGTATTTGTTGAATTTTCTTGGTAAATGCTTGCATTATGTTTATGTATCTATCAGTGGCTATTTATCTCTATATCCTTTTGTGAGATCTGCCTAAAGAATTTATCTCTTTCGTTTTTACTCAACCTCAAGTTGCTTTATTATATTCTTCTCCTACACTTTCCAATGTCATCTGGTTATTGTTAGTCACATATATTGGAAGAATATATGAATTTTCACTGTTAGAAGATTGTTTTATAAGGTCTTCCAAGTTACGTGTAACCATTTTGATATTTGTACTTGTAAGCAGTTTGCAGGAAGTGTATATATGAGAAACTTAATGAAGAAGAGGCAGATTGCTGCCCTGTATGCAATATTCCTCTGGGTTGTGTACCTGTAGAAAAGCTCAGGTAAACTTGTTTTCCTCAGAAAAGTAAAGCCCATTTTTTTAATTTTTGATCATGGTTTCCCATTTTGACTTTGCTATGTTTTATCACTTTTATTTGATCTCAGAAGCTTCACAAATTTGCTTCTTGAGCTGTGAAATGTATATAATATTGTGTACATTTTTTTGTTTCCAGGTCTAATATAGCTTCAGCTTTTTAGAATGATACTACTTTACCGATTTTTTTCTAGATAGATAGATATTGGAAGATTCGAATGAGTAATAAGAAGTGCCAATGGAAGATATAGAAACACTCAACAATATTGCATTAAGTTGTATAACAGGGTTGATAGCTGTTCCAATGATGGGAAAATTACCATAATGCAGTTTTTGTTTAGGTCTTGAATAAATGGGCTTTAGAAATGAACAGTGCTATTATGTTCTTTTGGTTTAGAGTGTGTGCATTTATGCAATCAGGATAAAAAGGTTGAATGCTTGCTAGACGGCATGTTGAAGGAAGCCTTAAAGATGATCTTCTTCTTCATAAAAACGGAAAGTGAATAATAAGTTTTGTCTATATAAGCTGGTGAGAGGTGATGTCATGGAACTCTTGGAGATTTGTTCTAGTATCTCATGTAATCACTGCATATTTGGACTTTGGAGGCTCTGAGGTATCATGCATTAAGGTGGTCAGTTGATAGTGATAGTATGGAATCATACATTTTCTTACCTTCACTGCAAATATCCCATCACAATGCCATTGCATATGAGTTTCCAAGTTAAACCAATGCTGATTATTATCAGTATTTCCATATGCCAGACTAGCACACACAACTTGCACAAATTAGTTCCAGCGAGGAGTTGTATGCAGGGGACCCATTTTTCCATCGTTGTTGTTTTCATCAGGGAAGTGCCACATGGAGTATAGCTTATAATCTAGGCTATTGTTTCATTAATCGAAAAGGCATGAAGGACTCAGGGAAACAAAGGGAACCTCACAAAAATCTGAATGTTAGATAGATGCATCGTAACAGTAGGAAAGATTGTTGAACATGTTAAAGAAGGTTGGATTGATCACAAAGGGCATAGTATATGAGAACCTGTTTGACCTTTAGGATCTGCTTGTTTTTGTTTGGAGACTAAGAGAGCAGAGTCTTACAATGGGTTTATGACAGTTTAAGCTTTAAAGTAGATCCAGTTTATATTTATGTTGAAAAGCTCAGTGTCATGCTATATGGTGAGACTAACCAACTGAGCACTATATTAAATGATCTGTGTATCCAATTTAGCTGTTATAGGCAATGACTTCAAACCAAAACTGTCATTCATCTCATTATTATTGCTTTCCAAACTAAACCAATAAATATTTGTGTTATGTAATAGTGGTGTCCCATGACTTGCTAAAAGCTAGCCTGATTGATAAAAAATGTTGTGTCATCAGTCCAGAGCCCACCTGTGTTTAGCTAAAAATAAGGTTTAGAACGGGTGCAGCATAGCATTCTTGACAGTATCTGGAGTACTTCCTATTGTAATTTGCAAAATTCTGGTTGTTTGTAGCTTCTAATATGTGCCTTACCTGTTATATATCCTTTTCCTCGAGAGGCAATGATTTTTAAAATTTTTTGATAACATATTGTAATTTTATCATCTTTCTTCTGCTATTATCTTTGGTATTGTAATTTTGTTTTTGTATGTGTATACATCCACATGCAACAGACATTTATATTGATCTACTTTAGCTCCATTTTCTATTCTCAGACCTGGCATAGTTTTCTGTTTTTTTGGATGAACTTGTTGTCTTCGAGAGAAGGTAGCCCTTTCCTTCTCTGATAATTTACTGAATTGAAAAAATACTTTTGGATAATGTCAAGCTTTTGTAACAAAGTAATATCTAGTGGTTCGCTCAGCAGACTTAGGATATGCCAGATTCTTGTGAAAAATTAGCACATGGAGAATCTGTTTTTGAGTTCACTACTCTTAAGGTTATACTGTGATATTTGTCTGTTAGTGCTTGTCTCATAACTAAATCATATGCAGAGCTGATCACAATCTGCAAGATTTGAGAGCAAAGATATTTCCTCTCAAGAAAAAGAAGGCTGGAGCTCCTGATACAGTTCCTTCCATTGAACTGCCTGTTAAAAGAAAAGAAATATCTCTTTCTTCATTGGTTGTGAACAGTCCTCGAATTGCTACACAAACTGGTCTGACAGGAAGGCGAAAAAAAGTAGTTGGCAGTAGGGCTGCCACAATTCATGGACGGAATCCTGCTACTGGTGAATTCAATAAAAATGAGAATGATATTGTTGATAAGTCAGCCAAAAAGTCAAGCTCAAATGGGAATCCAAGCAGGCTGATCCCAAGCAGAAAACAGGTTAAAGACATGATATTATATTCTTCTTTTTCTGGCTAACCAAGCCACAAGTGGTCTTTTGTTTAGATTCTTTTCCTTTCAAGAATTATGTTCACTTATAATTCGAAAAACATTTTCAGGCTTCTTCGGGTGCCGAGATATCCAACAACCTTGCTAATAAAAATATAGAGAATGGTGGAAAACCCCTTGTGGATAAGGCAGAGCTTTGGAAACCCTTAAATTGTTTGGTTGAAGCCGCAAATAGAACAAAGTCTTTTAGGTCCAGCCCACACAAATCTGTTATTAAGGCAGAGGAAAAAAATGTTTCTGATAGTGAAGTAAATATTAACAAAACTAGGGTTGAGGAACATATTCATAAGTCCAAAGTAAAAGATGAGAACTTTGACAATGTTAAAATGCCTCCAATGACAGCAAAGGCCAGAAGGATAAAGGGAGTCGGCCAGAAAAGGAGGAAACTTGCGAACTCCATTCAAATGTTGCCTGATGCTGCAAATGCTCAAAGTGATAGGAGGATAACTCCATTGTGGTTTTCCTTAGTTGCTTCTTTTGACCAGTTATGTTGCTTGACACTTGGCAATTGTCATTATCTGCCTGACACATGCTTTTGATATATAGTTGTGCTTGTACTTATCTCATGTGAAATGGTTTCAGGACAGGAGATTCCTCATTGCCCCAGATATCAACTAGTTATTTAAGGATAAAGTGAGTCATGCTTTATTATCATGCAAACATGCTTTTTTAAAATTCCTTTTGAACATTTTTAAAATTGTGTTGGAATGTAGCTGTAGTTTCTTTACTAATGTAAATATTTGCCCAGTCTTTTTTGTGAATATTGAAGTTGTAAGAAAGAACAGAGTGAGAAAATAAACAATCAATTTACTGATTAATTAATGGTGCATATAATTACAATTTACTGGTGGCATGCATGATTTACATAATCAATCCATGAAATGGGCAACAGTTTTATCTGTATCTACAGATACTAGTTGGTTATATGTGCAAGTGGCTAAGTCAGTTCTGCTTGGTTGTCTGATGGTCTTTTTTGACTAAATAACAAGTAAACTTATAACCTCAACTTCTTATTTGTTTGGTTTGCTGATACTATGAAACAACCTGAATAACTTGTCAAAATTAATAGAAACGTATCAATGAACAGATAGCAAGTAATCCATATTACCTCAAGAAAGAAGCACTACATGCAGTTAATATATCTCCATGAAGTTACACGTGGTTAATATATTTCCACAGAGAATTACCTTGAAGATTGTAAAGCAGACTGAAAAAATAAGTTCATCAGTGTACTAAAGTGCTGAGTTGGTAAGAACCCCAAGAGGATAGACACTTTGGCTCAGGCTTACTGTGGTTACTTCAATGAGATGGCTTGGTACAGTTGAAAATTCTCTTCCACTGAAGTGCAAAATATTTGTACCATATTTTGAGTATGATACTATAATGGGCGCCATGAAGTCTAGAGAACATATGAGTCACATTAAGTCAATTGTGTTTTGACTAAAGTCATTTCTAATTCTATTATTTCTCCAATGTTGTCTCATGTCTGTTGATCCTTCAATCAAATTTTATGCCGGGTCTTTAATCATCTAGTTTATTAATTTTCTATTGTTCTTTCCTTTTTGTTTGATCATAGAGATGGCAATGTGCCAGTTTCATACATTCAAAAGTACCTCGTCGTGAAGCTTAATCTTGTCAGTGAAGCCGAGGTGAGTTTCTCTCAAAAATAAATAAATACTACTTTGCGTATTGCACAAAAGTGACATTCATGAAATCATGAGATATTATTCTACTAATTTGTGCTTGCTTGTAGCAATCATAGAAATTTGGACAGCGTGCTTCGAAGAAAATGCATTTGCAGAGAGCCATTTGCAATAGACAATAAATAATCCCTTTGATGCAGCACAAAAAGAGAATGAAGTAAATCTAGTTGACTTATATAGTTATGTCCATTTTCTGCAATCTTCAACAAATTGTCAAGCAACTGCAGACATTAAAAAATATTCTGTATAGGATAAAGATAATAGTACAATAAACTGAAATATTTTGAAGTTTTCCTTTTAGCTGCAGTTTGTTCTTGGAGCCAATTTGCATGGTAAATATTTGCTGGCAGAAACATCCAGTATTTTTATGGTTAGGTTATTCAAAAAATCAATTATTTAAAGTTCCAAAATTTGAGCTCAAAATTGAAAAAATGTATTATTTTGTTTATGTACTTACACTTCATGGTTGTTACAGGGGAAGCTAGAATTGCTGGCTATTATTTGTTTCCTTTTGGTTTCTTTGCATTTCTTTATGCAAGGTTCTAAACACCACTACTAGTATCCATATTGGAATATTGTTGATCCAGTATGTTTCAACAAGTATGGTATGTATGCTATGATATCCCTTGCTGCACAGTGAAGAAAAAAAAAAACAATATTTAATGTGTCAGTACAAGAGTGACACTGATAAATTAGACCGTTCAATAAAAATCTATTCATAGATGGACTGCTGCAATGATATCTCATTGCATTTATTTACAAGGATGGGTTCTTTTACTGAATGTCTAAAGTCGGAAGGCATGACTTTATATGATTCTGAGCTGTTGCAAACCTTCTCTGCTTCTTTTAAGATCAGCTGTTGAAAATTTTCGATAGATACTGACATTCTATCCCCATACTTGCTGCTCTATGTTGCTGTCAGCATACATAGTTAAGGATATCACCCAGCCTGTGGTTTTAGATATTGCTCTTGCATTCTAGTGCCATCATCTTTTCCCCTGATTCTTCCTTTTCATATTTGTGTTCTAGATCTTGTGCTTCTTATGGAAACATGACCTATCAATTTACAGTTATGTCTAACCAAAGATTCTTGTAATCTTGAGATGCTAAGTCACATATTTCAGTATGTTTATGTAAACAAATTGTGTGCAGAAAGAAAGCACCTTGTTTCATTTCCTCCTTGAAGATCCCAGTCCTGGTAACTTTTGACTGCAAACAAGCAGCATGCTTGCATTTGAGTGATGGTATCGGTTCATTTTCTAGGTGAATTTTGAGTAACCAGCCCATTTATAGCCCATAATTAGGTGTCACTGGGCTTTACTTGTTTTCCACTTAGATTTGTTCCTTTATGATTTGTTGGTAACCGATGTTCTATTTTATGATATTCCTATATACAAACTGGCAATTCAAGCTAATTCGTCCTCAGAACATTTTCCAATTCCGAACATTTTTTGACATTCATGTCTCAAACATAGTGGGCGAGCTCTTTCTATTTGCTTCAGTTCAGGTGAAGCTACTTGGTTATTGTCACTAATCCTTGATTGGTGAAATGCTCAGTCTCTGTCAAAGACATATGGATGAAGAAGTAATGAGTTTGCAGATAATGGATGAAATGGAAAATGAGTCTTAAACTCCATCAGTCGGTAAGGCTGAACTTGTGGACCAAATACTCTTTGATTATGAATCATCTGGGTGAGTTATATCCAATTAAAACTGAGTTGATTTGAGGGAATTATATGAAGATGTACACACACACACTCTTCAAATCTCTTTGATGCACATATGAATCATCTTTTTGTTTTTATTTTTGACAGGTAATCCATATCTCTACCTTATCGTACTCATTTTCCTTTTGTTAAATGCACCTATATTGACAGACATCTCTTGTAATTACTATGCCCAGATAGTTTCCTTGTGTTCAACTCTCTTGTGTTTACAGGTGGAAATCACATGTCGTGGCGAAATGGTGAGGCCCACGATGTCTCTGCACAGCTTAGTAAGACAGTGGCTGCAAGGGGGAACACCACAGAGGCTGCAGGCAGTTATTGGGACATCAGCCAAAGAATTCGTGGTAGTGCTAGGCTACAGGCGCTGCAGGCTTTCAGCCCAATGAATGCAAAGCAACAACAATCTCGAACAATATTTCAATTGAAACGTCCCTTGCCTGCTGATTCTTCGGCATTCAGGGGTGGTCAAATGGACCTCCCTCTTGCATCTGAGGTGCTTCTCATATGTTTGATCAGCCTCTTCTCTTTATAAATGTATGTGAGCAAATGTTTTACTTCATGAGAATGTATTCTTATTCGTATAACTTGGTCTATAAAAGTGGTGCTGTGTTACTGACCTTAACAGGAGGAACCACTTTGTCCTCAGTTTAGTGGTTATGGGGTACATATTAATATGCTCTCATCCTAGGTTTCAAGGAAAGGCAAAGCACTTGATTTTACTACTATTTGTCTGTATATTTCTGATGGAAGAGTGTGCATGCTTTAGAATTTTCTGTTCACCACTGCTTTCTTTTCTGCTCCAAAAGCAAGGAAAATGCATTGCCATTTTTGAATGCATTTTAAACAATTTATCATCTACATTGGGTACTTGGAAACTACAGGAGTCTGGAAAGCTTCTTTATCATAATGAGGTGGTTAGTTGTTGCCATTCTCAATTATAGATTGAAATGGTTTGGAACATAACAAGGAAAGTTGAGCATGTTGATGTTATCATCTGTAGTCACAAAGTAGAAATAAACAGGAGGTTAAAATATTATATCTAATTCACATCAAATGGTTCAGGTTTGTTACCAATTTTTTAGCAGATTCATTCCACATGTATATATAGACATATCTTTGTGTAAATAAAAAAGAGCTCTAGGGCTAGAAAATAAAATATCTTTGTCCACTAGTGCTACATAAAATATTTCTAACACTTTGATAGAAACACTCACTCATTATGTTAAATGAAAAAATATTATTAGGGGCATCATTTTTCCTATTTGGATAGAAACACTCACTCATTATGTTAAATGATATCAAAATTAAGATAGAATTTATTCTTTAGTATTTTTTTTGTTAAAATGGTGTGATCTAGTTTGAATCAAAATTTTTAGACCCATAACAGTTTTCCTCTTCCTTGGCTGCTTCCTTTTTCACCTTCGTCTTCGTCTCTTCTATTGCTATTCCCCTCTTATCTTCCTTCTCCCCTTCTTCCTCCTTCTCTAAAAATATTTCTAAAATCTTCCAAAACTAAGGGAAAAAATATGAATAAGTATTATAATCATATATGGGTGCAGATATAAAAGTTTAAGATGCTTCTGATAAAGTTTTGTGAAATGCACTCAATTTTGAATTAAAATATATTCAAAAGCAAAATCTTGTATTGAATAGATTCTATATGAACAAGTATCTTCAGTTCATTTGTGATTGTAACATGTCAACTTCTACCAAATGATCTCAAACTTTCATAATTCTAGTAGAACATGATTCCAACAAGGATTTTAATAGATTTTTTTGACAATTTTTGGATAATCAATTTTCATATTTGGCACTAGTTGTTTTAAATTTTATGATAAATTTAGAATAATTAATTACCTAATTTGGTATATATTTGAGTAAGCCTAGTGAACGAGTTTATTGAGTTCTTTTTCGAGTATAACGGTCAACTTTCACCAAATCTTCTCAAACTTTGAGAATTCCATTAGGATAGCATTCTAACAAGGTTTTTAGTAGGGATTTTCTTATGAATTTAGGATTATTAATTATCAAATGTGGTGTTTTTTTTAGGCTATATGAACGAGTGTAATTTGATGATTATAGTAAGTTCCATAACAAGGATTTTTTAGTATAGGATAATCTATTAGAACCGTATAGTAAGTTCATAACAAGGATTTTAGTAAGTTTTCACAATCTCAAACTTTCACAATCAATTAGAACCGGATCGATTTTAGTAATTTCTTGTAAAGATAATTATTTATGAATTTGGCATGTCTTTAGTAGAATCTCTGCATAAGTGTGTTTCAGTGTACTGAGGTTTCTAATAAAGATTGTACTATTTTTTTATATTATGATAATTTTAGAATAAATCATTGTTGATTTAGTTCGTTTTCAAGTGTAACTCATCAATTTCAACCAATTCATCTCAAACTTTTATTATTTTTAAGACCATAATTCTAACAAGGATTATACTGATTTTTTATATTATTATAAATTTAGATAACTGTTCTTCTGAATGAGTATATTTTAATTTATTTTCAAGTTTAAAGTGGTTAACTTTTATCAAATGACCTCAAACTTACATAATCTGTATAATAAGGGTTTTAGTATAATTTGTATTTTATTGTTATAATTTTTAAAATTTAATTATTAAATTTTATATGTTTTTATATAGTTCTATGAACCAGATTCAATTCACAATTCTACTATAGCATAATTCTAACAAGAATTATACTAGTTTGTTAATCGTTTTATGAGAAACTGAGAATAATTAATTTCCCATTTTGTTTTTTTTTTTTGGGTAAGTTGTGTGAACTAGTTTATTTTAGTTCATTTTCAATTGTAATAGATCAATAATTTCCATCAAATGGCCTCAAACTTCTGGTAGTTCATGTGAAGCAATGTAATTCAGTTTATTTTTTAGTGTAATAGATTAACTTTACTCAAACTATCTTAAACTTTCACATTAGAGCATGACTATAATAAGGATTGTGCTGTTTTTATTTTATTTTATTTTATTTTATTATGAATTCTGGATAAGTTCGATTGTATTTGAGTTCGTCTTTGAATGTAACGTAGAAAACTTGGACAAAACCATTTCAAACATTCACAATTATACATGAATATTAAATCAACAAGGATTGTACTATTTTTTTTCATTTTATGATGAATTTAAAATTATTTTTTATAGAAATTGACATATTTTTTTGATATATTTTATGAATGAGATATTTCAATTTATTTTTGAATATAATAATATGTTTTTTGAAAATTCGAAAAGGACAGGGATGAGGAAAATGAGAAGTAGAAGGAAGACAAACGACGAGGGGATAGAGAAGGAGAGTGAGGAGACCAGAGATTGAGAGGAGGACAGTGAAACAGAGATGAAGAAGGAGAAGAAGGCGGAAGAAAGATAGATAGGGCAGGAAAGAGGAGGAGGGTTTAAGAAATTTTGAATTGGTTGACTGAATCGAAACAGTTTACACAATTACGAGGGTTAAACTGACATTTCATGTAAAAAAGATTACTGGCATCATTTGTTAATAGATTATTCGTTTTTTTAAGAAAACGTTTATTCATTCATGAATTACGAAAAGTAGAAAAATGATGAGATAGCAAGGGATCATCAACTTCGATCAGCTTCAACTACATTGATGAAGCAAGCAGTAGAAAGACAACCTGTGATGTGATGATGGTGCCGATGTTCCAAGAAACTTGTGCAGGATTAACGCGGCAGTTGATGAATTGTTGTGACGCCCCTCAAATTGCTGGAAAAATTCAGTTTGATCATTCAGCGTAGCCAATCGCTGCACCAAATGGAGAATGGAGTCGGGGGGGCAAAGAAGATGTGTTCTATGGAAGCAGAATGTTGATGTTGATGAAATAAATTATCCATTTATATATACATATATATGTGCAGTTTATAGAAATAAATACGAACAAAAAGATCTTACTTATGAGGGATATATATGTACTTTGCCGAAGGAGTGGAAGAATTAATTAGGTCATCGTCGGCGGACAGGTTCGGAGCCGCGTGTGGTTCGTCGAGCGAGGCATCGGTTCCAAAGATGCAGAAGGTAACCCTAACCTAACTCTTTAACTCTAGACGGATGTTGTCTTCCTCGAAGCTTTTAGCTTTCTGCCAAGAGCAACCGGAAGATCTCTAAAAGACTTGATTTCGGTGCGGTTTCTAAGGGCGAAGGATCGGAGGCTCAAGTGACCTGGGAAGATCAGCAGAACATCAACAAGTTTGGGAGGTTGAACAACAGGTTCCACGAGCTCGAGGACGAGATCAAAGTGGCCAAGGTGTGTGCGTGATTCCGTATCGGTCTCGCGTTTGTTTCATGTATCCCCTTTTGATTCAGTCCAGTTTCGATGTTGTTGTTGTGCAACTCATGCGTGTTTTGATTCTTTAGATCGGTAAGAGGTCAAATATTCAATGCTTGTTTTTTCCCCCTTTTTATAGTTTTTTCTCTTTTCATCACTAAAATTAACAAAATAGATCGTTTTCCTCGCTTCGAAATGTTTAACCGTGTTGGATAGAGAAGAGCGCTTGTTTGATGCCTATTTTGGCTTATCTTTCTTTCATTCGGATACAACCAGCTTCCTGTTCGAGTTGATCTTTCAGCATCTTGTAACCCCGTAGTTCTTTGTTGCATGAAATTTATCTACACAATTGGCAATGATTTTCTCTATGCATACCAGTTGGCAAAGGTGGGGTTTCTTCTTGTCTGTCTCCCCTTCTTTTAGCGACGGTTAACCAATTCACAGGAGATTTTCTAAGCGAACATATGTTCATCGTGTTTTTTTAAGTTAAAATGAGGCCTTAGCAATTGGGTGAAGCTGTTCATTATGCTAAGATATATAAAAAAACAGAAAATTATACGTCTTTTTGCTCATTATATGTCATTATTTTTAATAATTGAGTTTAAATAATAAATGCTTGTTTACGGCTGAAACTTATCTCGTGATTAGGGATATTATGGACAGACAAATGTTTTCAACTTGGTCGAATTGGTTGAAGGTCAAAAACTTTGGTTAAGGGTTCATTTGAGACAAAACTTATCCATAAAACTGTGATTGTATTAAGGTCTGCATAAAGAAGTTTTTTCTTTCATGTATTTGACAATCCATTTTTGTCAAAAATCAGTTGGTTGCAGCTCTTTGGTTTTGCATCTTCCAATGTTGGAGAAATAAAACTTTCAAGGGAAGTAAGAAATGTGAAACATAATGATAGTAATATGTGAGTGACATAATTTGGAGAGAGCTCTGAAGTTAATCGTGGAGAAAAAGAGAACAAGCGATTGGTAATGGATGAACAAAATGTGCAAAATAAGTAACACTAGTTAGAGCATTCATGACTAATGATGTGTTGAATATCCATGATTCAGCATACATTCTTCTGTTGCTTCTATATCAATCTTTTAGTATTTGGTGTCCACTTTTGCTTTTTCATCATATATTTTGAGCACATAGAGGGATGGGGTTTAACTCTTTTTCTCGATTTATTTTCATTCACCACTCTTTGATTCTAACAAAGCATTCTAGAAATTGTAGTGGTTCTTGAGATTCTTTCAAAATGTGTTTAAATACTTGGTGCATTGTCATTTTCCTCCTCTGTAAGCAAAACCTAACCCCCATCCTAGAAGGCATGTATTGCATGTAATTTCCTAGCTCAGAAATAATTTCTTAGATTACCTCCTGAAATGTGCTTCTTGCTCAAGTTTCCGAATCTTCAATATTTCTACAAGGACACATGGTATCTTGTGACGTATACTTCATCTATCCATCATATACATTAAATACCTTATAGGAGTAAGTAAATGAGTCTTGTATAGTCCCTTTCCCATAGCATATCTGTATAGGTGATTGAGTAGCTTGCTTCTTTTTATTTCTGCATTCTAGTGATCATAGATGTAAGCTTCTTTATCTCCAAGTAAAAAAGGTATTTGTTTTATAACATCTTTTCCAATAGCGAAACTTTGACAGAGTTTACGTTCTCCTGGAACCTAGCTATATATTCTTTTATGTTAAATAGATACAAAGCAGAGTTGCAGCTGATTCTACAAGAATCTTGATAGTCATGTTTGCCCTACCAAATGTCACTACGAAAAGCCTAAGTTTCACGACTATGGGATTATAAGATATCTACCTAGAGTCTAATGAATTAAAAGACTTCTCTTAGCAACATATATAGTATGATATTCTACTTTCCATGAGAAATTTGTAGTCACATAATTAGTTACTACTTGGAGTCAGTTTGTTAGAATGCTCCATCTCATCATATTTTGCCCTATGCAGTCAAGGAAATAGGGATGGCTGTTAGCCAACATCCTATTGAAATCATTATATGCTTTTTCTTGAAAGGAACTTGCTAGCGGAGCTCCGATACTTTTTTTTAATTTTGCTTCAGGGGTACTAACCCCTATCTTCTGGACTCAATCGAGAACTTTAGGGATATCAGTTGGTATGATTGCTTATCAAGAAGGATACCATTCTCCAGTTCTCCCTTTGGAAAAAAGGAAAAGAAGAAAATGTTGAACTGCCATGTTCTAACAAGTGGTATAACATCAATATCAACGTAACCATCTGGACACTTGTCAGATGTGTTTATGAATGAATTCAAGGCTGTCCACTTGCCCTAAGCCGCTCTGATGAAAGTCTCAACTTAATCATTGTTGAAACATATCCTGCCTTGACGATTCTCTCAGATTACATCTCATCAGTGATTGGAGAGCAGCATAGGCAGTTGTAGGCCTTCCAATATGACAGCTACTGTATTTAAAAATTTTAAAATATCTTTGGAGGTGGTTACTTATTCATAGTCAACAAGGATCACCAGAAAGTGGATGTACCCCGTTCATTTTTGCACCTCATTCTCTTAGAGTATACCACTGCTTTAACATGGTTATTGAGAAGGCTTTAGACAACATGAATTTGGAGACTGAGTGCTTTTCAAGTGATTGACAGAGTCATTTTGTTTAATTAGATGCACTAATATTTTCCATATTTACTGTCCTCTGTTTATATATGGGGAATATATGCCTCCTACTCATTGGAGGAAGGGAACCTCATCATTCTTGACTTTTTGTCAACTAAATTATGTGGTCCGTGCTGGTTCTCTTCATGCTTTTGAGGTAGGGGGCCAGGGGATTCACCAGATAGTTACTCAGCAAAAATTTCTAGGTATTAAATTTTATTTTATCTTGGAAAAAATTAGTGTCCAAGTTGAACAATGGTTGTCTATCTTCAGAGTTCAGCTTTAATGACGTTTGTATCATTTACAGTGGTAGATATTGGCTCTTAATGTAAAAACAGGTCATTCAAAGTCTTTTGTACTTGTAGCAGCACATTTTGACTGGCAATTAGTTGAGAGATTCTAATAGAATGCTTACTTAAATATAATAGAAAGTCAACACTGGGCTAGGATATAGTTTAGCACATAGAGGTTGCTCATGACTTCTTGCTCCTCTTGTTCCAATATTTGTGAAAACTCAACGGAATGTTGGCTGACATTATATTATGTAATGTTGGCTGACCTATGGGGTTCTCAATGCTTATTGAACATTATTGTGCTATTGAAATGGCAACTAGCTGCAACTTGGGCAGGCCATCCTTGGCTAGCCCAAAATTTGGGCAGATTGGCTGCCCTTTTTTAGCTAGGGCAGATGAAAAACTGAATAAGTCCAACCTGACCTCAAGTATGATTGGGCTTGGGTAAAGATCTCAGACTGAACTTTAAACAAGTTATTTTTTAGTTATTTATAATAATCTACTAGACCTAGGAACATAAGCCTTGCTGCTTAAGATCATTATTTTTGCAATTCACACATAAAAAAGCTTTGTTTCTAAAAATACTAGGAAATGCAAAATTTGCACATCATGTTCTTCTTGTGAACAATTTTTGTTGCTTCTTTGTGGTAGGAAACAAATGAAAATTTGGAGGATGCCAGCAATGAGCTAATTTTATCTGATGAGGACATTGTGAGGTTCCAAATCGGGGAGGTGTTTGCTCATGTGCCACGCGAAGAAGTTGAAAACAGATTGGAAAAGATGAAGGAGGATGCCAGCAAGGAACTCGAAAAGCTAGAGGAAGAAAAGGAATCCATCCTTGCGCAGATGGCTGAACTGAAGAAGATCTTGTATGGGAAGTTCAAGGACTCCATTAATTTGGAGGAAGATTAGTTGGGACTGTGATGCTTTTTCCCTGTTCCTTAAATCCTTTTTTTTTTCGCGATTCTCTACTCCGTATTGTGTGTGCACTCCTTGATGAATTGAAACCCAAAACATGGTACTCGAGCTTAGAGTGAGCTGTCAGAAATTTATTTTGATGGCTGCAAAAAGATCTCTGACCTTATGTGAAAGATCCTGACATGATCCAACATCTAGACATCTTTATTATGCAGAAGTTTTGCACATACAATCCTGAAACATTTATGTTTGGATATATACTACTGCAACTGTGATTGTATTTGTAGTATCCCAGTTTATCTCATTTTGATATTAAGATAAAGATTGAATTATAAAAAATTGATGAACGGATTATTATTAATTTTAGTTAAGTATTTTGATTTATGGTTTGAGTTTAATAAAATTAATAAATTAATTATCTTATTAGATTGTGACAATTGATATTAAGTCTTGACGAGGATATTAAATCTTGATAAGGATATTAAGCTTGACGAGGATAAGGATATTAAGTGATATTAAGCATGAGGGATCATATTATGATTTGATAAGGATATTAAGTCTTGACGAGGATATTAAGTTTTTAAGATGAGAAGATATAATATCTCGATCCAAGCTCATTTTCAAGTTAAGATTAAGATTAACTTATAAATATATAGTAAATATATTATTATTAATTTAACTTAAGTATCTTAGTTAATAGTTTGAGTTGAAGAAAGTTAACAGGTCAGTTATCTATCTGATCGAATTGTTACAGAAGTTATGTCAGTTCTAACACTATTTCAACTTTGATATAGATTATTTTTATTAAATAAGGAATTGTGATGATATAGTCATACTCTTCATTGAGAGATATCTCATACTAGATAGAAACAAGCTACCGGCATCTACCTTCACTTGTATATGTACTCGGAAGAAACTTAAAGGAAGCTATTGACGCAGATAGCTTCAGCATGAACATGAAATTAAAGGAAGCTGTTGTGTACTACTCTTCTCATCAGCATGAATTGTTTGAAGACATCTGCCACAATAAATTTCAGACATACTTCAGTTTCTTCGTTATTAATAGCAAAAAAGTTATTGAAAGTAGATATGAAATTATAACTAATACATGCATTGTTTTTTTTACAATAAGCTTCGGCACAATGATATATGGTGGCTATATTTTTAAGTGATGGAGGATTTGTTAGGAAGAGTCCGCACTAAGAGAGGGGAGGGGGTGAATTAGAGTAGCGAAAAAAAAGCACATCGGTTTAAAATTTCATTTTCATTAAACCCAATTCGGACAGATATTAACTTAAAAGTGTACGGAAGCATAGTGAAAGCAATAAGAAGATAAAACAGTTTACGGTAAAGATAAATTGCTCAAAAAAAAAAAATGAACCAATTTATAGTGGTTCGGTTACTGTGACCTATATCCACTTCTGATTCCTCCTCCGTCGAGATCATCGGCTTCCACTACCAATCTTTCTTTAATAGGCGAAGATTAACTATCCTTACAACTCGATTCTCCTTTTGACAGGTTTATGAGAGAACCTTTGCAACCCCTGTCACTTCTCTCTTAAATAAGACTAACACTTAAAGCTTCAAATGAGTTCTCACAAGGAGAATCGAGTTGTAAGGGGTATCTCAATTCTTGTGTATGTTAACCAGGGATGAGAGGGGTATCTATAGGCCTCAAGTGGATTCAAACTTGGAACCTAAAAGTGTCTCATCCTAGGTTTCTCGGGTCCTGACGGTACCACTGCCTAGCACCCTACCACTGGGCGGTACCATCGCTTAGTCTAACAGTACCACCGCTTGACAATCTCTCGAAGACTGTGTCTGGGCGATACCACCTCCTGACACAATCTTGGAGATTGTGCCATGATGGTTCTATCTGTTGGGTCACTGTTTGGGCCTTTCACTTGGCCCAACATAGCTTAAGCTTGGACCCAATTGACCCCTAATTGAGTTGGTCATGTTAGGAATGAGTCGACACTAAGAGGGGAGTGTGAATTAGTGCAGCGGTAGAAATTAAGTCAGTTTGAAAATATCGTTACGATTAAACCCGTTTCGGAAGATATTAACTTGAAAGCATACGGAAGAGTGTAGTAGATGTAAAGCAAGTAAAGAAAGGCAGTTTGCAGTAAATGTAAATTGCAAGAAGTAAATGCAAACCGAGTTATAGTGGTTCGGTCATCGTGACCTACATCTACTCCACCGATTCCTCTTCCGTCAAGGCTACCGGCATCCACTAACGGTCTTCCTTCAATAGGCGAAGACCAACCACCTTTTATAACTCGATTCTCCTTCTACCGAGTTTAGGAGATAACCCTTACACCCCCACTCACTCCTCTCTTAAACTATTCTAACACTTAGAACTTTGAGAGGAGTTCATATAAGATTACAACAGCGTTTCTTTCTTTTTCACTCTCAAGTCTTGTGTCTCTTAACCAGGGATGAGAGGGGTATTTATAGGCTTCAAGTTGATTCAAACTTAGAGCCTAAAAATATCTCATCCTGGGTTTCCTGGGTAAGGGCGGTACCACTGCCTAACACGGGCGGTGCCATCATTTGGCACCCTACCATTAGGCGGTACCACCTCCTGCAACCTCTCGGAGATTGTATTTGGGAGGTATCACCGCCTAACACAGTCTCAAAGACTGTGCCACGACGGTTTCACCTCTTGGGTCACTGTTTGGGCATTTTCATTAGGCCCAACTGATCCATAATTGGGTTGGCCCAATTCCAATCTCAAGTATATGCTAACTTCGAATTCTAAGACATTTACTAAGCTAAACAAGTTCATAAGTCTAATTTCTTTCGGCGAGCTTCCGACGAACTTCCGACAATCTCTTGGCAATGTTCCAGCAGACTCCTAGAAAGCTCCTGGACTTCACGACGATCTTCTTGGCAAGTTCTGACGAGCTTCTTTAGCAAGCTCCTGGACTTCTCGGTCAATTCCGATAGAACTTCTGATGAACATTCGGACTTCCGACGAACTCTCGAACTCCCAACAAAATTACGTTCTTGACTCCGGGACTTCATTTTACTTTATGCCTTGCTATCGTAGTTAATCCTGCACACGTAAAACACATTTCGATCTAGACAATTATTACTAAGCATGAATCATGTTGTTCGGCATGTCATTAGTTCATCGACGCTTCGTCCAATTCTTCGGCACATCGTCCTCTCTTACGGCCTATTGCCCAATCGGTCAGTTCACCTTTGCAACTCTGATATCCTTGGTATAATATTCACTCTTCTTGGCCCGATGTCCGAACTCATGGCCCGAAGCCTTCTGTCAATATGACGACCGATCCTTTGACGTGATGTCCAATCTTCTGACATGTTTCTCTAACCCAACATGATTCTTCCTGCTTTAAATGTCTCTCCCTGATCGAAGCATCCTACGTCACTCAAAACGCAGATCAAATCATAAACACTTATCAATTGGTTTCATCATCAAAATACGAGATTCAATAATCTCCTCCTTTTTTATGATGACAACCAATTGATGATGGAGTTAACCTTAACTCCCCCTATCAACATGCCATATTGATAGAACATTGAATTCAAGCCGAATTCAAGTCATTGCAAATTTTATCATAAATATTTACAACACCTCATCATGCATAACATGATCATTCTTCTCCCCCTTTGTCATCAACAAAAAGGAGAAATATAACTTTCAAGTGTTTGGACATACAAGTTCAAATCATTGCATAATAAACATAATCTTCATTTTTATCATCATGCAAGCTAGCAAAAATTTTGAGTTTTATAAGTTTGTAAATTTTGCTAGATGTGCAAGTTTAGCATATTTTACTTCTTGAGATAGGCAAGATAGCACTTTTGCTTCTCTTCATATTGCAAGCTAGCAATTCTTGGTGATGTTCAAGATAGCAAGTTCTACATCATGTAAGCCAGCAAATTTTTACATCATTTTAAAAAAATGTAAGCTAGCAATATTTGAGATGTTCAAAAAAGCAACTTTTGCTTCTTGAAATATGTAAGTTAGCGATATTTGCTTCTCTTTTGAGATAAGCAAGCTAGTATGTCTTTGCATCTTCTTGACTTGTGCAAGCTAGCTATCTCCCCATTTGTCATTGTGAAAAAGAAGGGATGAATACAATTTTGTATCTATTTTTCCCTTTACAATAATTTTTAAAGCATGACAAGGATAAATAACAAAGATATAAAATCAAATCATGAATGTCAAAACAGTTTTTTATCATGAATATTTCATCATTGCATGCATCATTATCATATGTTGAAGTATTGCATACATAATACCAAATCATCATGTATATTTTTAAAATATAAAATTATCATTATATGCATGATTCCAAATCATCATTCATATTTACATTAATATTCCAATCATTATTTCAATCATTAAAAATGAAAGATAAGTCTAAAATTCAAGAAATCAAGATCATAATCCGAAAATTGTATAAGAAGAATTTATGCATTTGGGAGATCTAACATGTCTAAGTTTATTATTCAAGCTAGCAAACTTGGTTCTCTTGAGATGTTAGCTATTTTCTTTCGCCCTTTTGTCATTATAAACAAGAAAGAATAAGGGAAGAACATAATGGTGTAAAATATTTCAAGGCATACAAGCCATAAATATAAAGAGATCATGTCATGAAAGATAAGACAACTTAAATAGCAAAAGACATGATTCATATAGTAAATCTCTTCTTTCAATAAAATACCAAGAAGAATCATAGGAGAACGATTAATGAAAAATATTAATTCATAATAAATCTTAATTTGTAAATATGAAGGAATCAAGATTATGATTTGGATAAAAATTTATTCAAATTTTCAAAGTCCAAGAGATTCGTAAAAATGATACAAATAGGTTCATCAAAATCAATAAGATAGAAAAAAAGAATTTTCAAGAAAAATATTTTCCTCTTTTTAGTTGTTTCAATTCATATGATTTATTTCATTTATACTAAATAAAAACATGTATCATGTTTAAAACTGAAAGTGCAAGATTTATTACGACAAAGATCAATAAGGCATAAATCACCCAAAAATCACCATTATTTCAAATCATCATGCATAATTTCAAAAGATAAATTCATTTAGCATGATCATTATGCATCATTACATTATTTTATCAAGCATGATTTTATAAAGTATTTTCAATCAAAAGTAATACGAAAATCATTAAGATACACACTATCATTAAACCATCTAGCATGATTTAAGTCTAACATTTTGTTCCTTTATCATAACACATACAATTTTCATGATTATTTTCAAAATTACTAGATAAGCATGATTCCTAATTTTTTATATTTTTATTTATTAAACATGTAATTTTTAAGAAAATATTTATTCTAAACTAAATTAAAAATAATTCATGAAAAGCATTATGTAATTTCAAAGTAAACTAAGGGCATTTTGATTATCTCATCATCGAAAGCTATTAAGGCGTAGTTTGCCACCTTGCCTTTGTTGATTTTCTCCTCGTCTTCGAAGGAACTTGATTCGTCTTTTAGCAACTTCTTCTTGCGTTCATAGCAAGTAGTTCCGCTCTTTTTAAGTTTATTTTTGTTCTTTAATCGTTGTTTCATAAACTTTTAAATTTCATCAGGAGTTCAAGTTCACCATCACTTGAGCTTATGCTCGAGTGGTCTTCTTTTTTTCGAAGTGTTAAATCCTTCCTATTCTTTAGAAGATTGTTCTCAAGTTTGTTTTGTGCATTGTGCGTCATTTCAGATGTCATCAATAAACCAAACAGTTCTTCAAGTAAAAAATTACTAAGATCTTTTGCCTCTTGTATTGCGGTTACTTTTTGGATCCCAACTTTTATTAAGAGAACTTAAAATTTCATTTACAAGTTCAAAATCCAAAAAACTTCTACCAAGTACTTTTAAACCATTGACGACATCCGCAAAATGGGTGTACATATCAACAACGGTTTCGCTTGGTTTCATATGAAATAATTCAAAATCATGCATCAAAAAGTTAATCTTCGAAACTTTTACTCTAATAGTGCTTTCATGTGTGGTTTCAAGAATGTACCAAATATCAAAAATCGTTTTACAAGTAGAAACCCGATTAAACTCGGTTTTATCTGAAGCGTAAAATAGAGCTATGATAAACTCAGTTTTATCTAAAGCGTAAAATAGAGCATTTATAGCTCTAGCATTTAAAGAAAAAGTCTTCTTCTCCAAATTATTCCAATGGTTCATTAGAAGAGAAGACCTTCGAAAATGGCTTTCAACTATATTCCATAAATTCAAATCCAAAGAAAGTAAGAAAACTCTTATTCGAGTTTTCAAATATGTGTAGTCCGTCCAATTGAATAAGGAAGGACGAATGAGAGAAAGTCCCTCTTAAAAGTCGAAAAGAGTCATTTCTCTTGGGTGTTAAACTAAGTAAGAAATAACGAGGCTCTGATACCAACTATTAGGTACGAGTCAGTACTAGGAGGGGGGGGAGGGGCGTGAATTAGTACAACGGTAAAAATTACATCGATATAAAAATCTCATTGTGATTAAACCTGTTTCGAAAGATATTAACTTGAAAGCATACAAACGAGTGTAGTGGATGTAAAGCAAGTAAAGAATGGCAGTTTGCAATAAATGTAAATTAAAAGAAGTAAATGCATACTGAGTTATAGTGGTTTGGTCTTCATGACCTACATCCACTCCACTGATGCCTCTTCTGTCGAGGCCACCGACATCCACTAATGATCTTCCTTCAATAGGCAAAGACTAACCACCTTTTACAACTCGATTCTCCTTTTACGGGGTTTAGGAGATAACCCTTACACCCCCACTCACTCCTCTCACAAACTATTATAACACTTAAAACTTTGAGAGAAGTTTACACAAGATTTCAGCAGCGTTTCTTTCTTTTTCACTCTCAAGTCTTATGTCTCTTAACCAGGGATGAGAGAGGTATTTATAGGCTTCAAGTTGATTCAAACTTAGAGCCTAAAAATATATCATCCTAGGTTTCCTAGGTATGGGTGATACTATCGCCAATGTCAGTCTGACAGTGGGCGGTGCCACCATCTGATAGGGACGGTGCCACCGTCTGGCACCCTATCACTGGGCAGTACCGTCGCCTGCAGCCTCTCGAAGACTGTACCGCCCAGACCGACGGTACCACCACTTGACATAGTTTCGGAGCATGACGGTGTTACCTCTTGGGTCACTATTTGGGCCTTTTCATTGGGTCTAACTAGCCCTAATTGGGTTGGCCCAATTCCAATCCCAATTATGTGCTAACTACGAATTCTAAGATATTTACTAAGCTAAACAAGTCCGTAAGTCTAGTTTCCTCCGGCGATCTTCCGGCAAACTTTAGACGATCTCTCGGCAATGTTCTAGTAGACTCTCGGCAAGCTCCTGTACTTCACAATGATCTTCTTGGCAAGTTCCGACGAGCTTCTTTGGCAAGCTCCTGGACTTCTCGGTCAATTCCGGCAGAACTTCCGACGAACATCCGGACTTCCGACGAACTCTCGAACTCTAACGAAATTACATTCTTGACTCCGAGACTTCATTTTTCTTATGCCTTGCTATCGTAATTAATCCTGCATATGTAAAACATACTTCGATCTAGACAATTATTACTAAGCATGAATCATGTTGTCTGGCATGTCATTGGTTCATCGACGCTTCGTTCGATTTTTTGGTGCATCATCCTCTCTTGTGGCCTATTACCCAATCGGCTAGTTGACCTCTGCAACTCCGATATCCTTGCCACAATATCCGCTCTTCTTAGCCCGATGCCCAAACTCGTGGCTCAAAGCCTTATGTCGATACATCGACCGATCCTTCATCGCGATGTCCAATCTTCTGACATGTTTCTCTGGCTTAATATGATTCTTCCTGCTTTAAATATCTCTCCCTGATCGAAGCATCCTACATCACTCAAAACACAGATCAAATCATAAACACTTATCAATTGGTTTCATCATCAAAATATGAGATTCAACAGGCCCAATTCCAACCCAATTATGTGCTAACTATGAATTTTAAGGTATACACTAAGCAAATCAAGTCCGGTTAGTCTAGGTTTCTTCTAGCAAGCTTCTGGTGATCTTTCGATGAACTTCCGATGATCTCTCAGCAATGTTCCAGCGGACTCCCAGTAAGCTCTTGGACTTCACGACGATCTACTTGGCAAGTTCTAACGAGCTTCTTTGGTAAGCTCCTAGACTTCTCAGTTAGTTCTGACAGAACTTTCGATGAACATCCGAACTTCCGACGAACTCTCGAACTCCCAATGAAATCTCGTTCTTGACTCTGGGATTTCATTTTGCTTTATGCCTTGATCGCTATCGTAGTTAATCTTGCACACTTAAAACCTACTTCGATTTAGACAATTATTATAAGGCTTGAATCAAATGTTGCCTAACATGTTATTGGTTTATCGACGCTTCGTCCGATTCTTTACGGCATCGTCCTCTCTTGCGACTTATTACCCAATCAACCAGTTAACCTTCGTAACTCTGATTTCCTTGGTGTAATTTCTGCTCTTCTTGGCCCGATGCCCGAACCCATAGCCCGAAGCTTTCTGTTGATATGTCGACCGATCCTTCGGTTCGACGTCCAATCTTCTGATATGTTCCACTCCAACCCAACATGATTCTTTCTGCCTTAATTGTCTCTCCTTGATCGAAGCTTCCTACATCACTCAAAACACATATTAGATAACACTAATGTTAATTGATTCCATCATCAAAATTCGAGATTTAACAATCTCCCCCTTTTTTATGATGACAACCAATTGATGATAGAGTTAACCTTAACTCGCCCTATCAATATGTCGTATTGATAAAACCTTGAATTCAAGTTAAATTCAAGTCAAAGCAATACTTCATCATGAATATTTAATCATTGGATGCTTCATGAATATTGAAAGAACCAATCATAATATTTCATGCAACATAAAATCATGCATAATCAAAATATCCAAGTACTTCATCCCATGCATAATTGTCATCATGACTTTTCCCCCTTTGTCATCAACAAAAAGGAGAAGTGCAACTAGCAATTTTTGAAACATGCAAGTTCTACTTTATTATAAAATATGCAAGCTTAGCTAGTTTTAGAGATATGTAAGATGACATTTTTGTCTCTTGTTGAAGTATGCCAGCTAGCAATTCTTGCTTCCTTTTACAATGTGCAAGTTGCAAGTTTTGCTTCTTGAGATTTATAAGCTAGCAAATTTAGCAAGTGTTACATCATATTAGAACATGCAAGCTAACAAATTTATATCATTTTAGAGTATGCAAGCTAGCAAATTTAACACATATGAAAGTTAGCAAAATTTTATATCTTTTGAGATGTGTAAGATAGACTATTTTTGCATCTTCTTGAAATATGTAACTTAACAAACATTACTTCTCTTGATATTTGCAAGATAGTACTTCTTGCTTCTCTTTTGAGATGAGCAAGCTAGCAAGTTTGCCTCTTTTCGTGATATGCATGCTAGCAATTTTTTCTCCCCCTTTGTCATTGGCAAAAAGAGGGGAATGACAATACAATAGTGCAACTCATTTCCCTTTACTTTAATCTTCAAATCATGACAAGGATAAATAATAAAGATGAAGAATCAAGTCATGAATATCACAAGACCATATATCATTTTTGATAAATTTCTTCTTTTGTAAATAGAAAGTATAATAGGAAACAATTTTGATTCAAAAAGAAGACTCAAGTTATAATTCCAAGAATTCACAAGAAAAATCATGATTTATTTGATAAAAAGATTGTCGATTCATGCATTTGAATAAATATTTTTAAACCAACATCACTTCAACTCATCATACATAGTTTCAAAATGTAAAATCATCAAACATGATATAATCATTTATTTTCAAAACATTCATCATTATTTTCAACTTATTCAATTTGTCAAATCAACAAAGTCCCTTTCACCCTTTCAAGAGATTCAAAATAAAATGAAGAGGTTTATCAATCTTTTGAAATGCTAGTTATTTCCCTTCTTCTTTTATCATTGTAAATAAGAAGGAAGAAGAGGGAAATAATACATAACAAAACTCAAGTCATAAATTATCAATATGTCAAGTAACATATCATGGTTTATTAGAATAAGTCTCATTTTTAGTGAATAGCAAAAAGAATCGTAGGAGAACAAGATCTCAATTCATGCATATAAAATCTTCAATCATCAAAATCATTTTCATAGTTCAAGAGATTTATACAAATAGATTCATCAATCTCTTTTTGAAAACTCAATAAGATAGGGATTGAGAAGTTTTCAAGAAAAATGTATTTCCTTTTTATTTTATACAAGCATGCCTTTGTTATTTATGCCAAATCAAAACATGCATAATGTTTAAAATCAAAAAAATAACTTTTATTACGACAAAGATAGATAAGCCATAAACTACAAGAATCATCATGCATAATTTTGAAATATAAACTCATTAAGTATGATAATTATGCATCATTCCTTTGGGCATGATATCAAAATATGGTTTCAAGTTTTCAAGGTATAACATACACAATTTCAAACTATAAACTCATTAAGCATGATATCAAACCTCTTAACATTTTCATCAAAACATCAAGCATGGTTTCATTGAACATAAGACATCTTCAATCAAAATCGAAAAGCCCCTATCTTATTGGATATCCAATAAGCTCTTGAATTATTGGATCTCATGAACGAGATCTAATAAAAGCCCATGAGAGATTATTAAATAGAGATCCACTAATCTAAGAGGCTTGGGTAGTTGGATGAAGATTCAATACCCAATATGGGAGGATCCATTAAGGTTAAGTTGATAGGGGACCTCTATAAATAAGAGTGATTCAGTGGTTCATAGGCTAGAGCCTTTGCTTATCTCTCCTATTCTCCTCCCCCCTCTCCACCTCAAAATAGGCCTGGAGTTTTGAGGAGCATCGTCGCAGCCCTGTTGTGTGGATCACTACTAGAGAGGAGGGCGTTTGAACTCCTTCACCCTTTCCTAGAGATCTACAAGGATTCAAGGATATACAATCTCCCTAAGTAACATAATATACTCTATACGTACTTTTAAGCTTCGCGGATTTTGCGCACCAATCTTCGCACAACGATGAAAAAATCTTTAGAAAATTATGGATTTTATTTTCTGTTCTTTTGCTGCGCATATGATGTCACCCCCAAGATTTCCCAACAGTGGTATCAGAGCCAGGTTGTTTGTGTGATAGATTGGTTTTGAACTGCGTGTGTTGTGTTTCGAAGAAGATTTTAGCATCAAAATTATTGACGGAAAAGGCGAGAAAGGGCAGCGATTGTTGCTACCCTTGCTATGATCGATGATGGTAGCCTTGCTGCCATCTTTATGCAAGTAGGCCGCTGCTCACAGTTGCAGCCACAAGCGGTGGCACCTCCCCGCAAGGGTGACTCTTGCGGGCGGCTCAACGCCCGCAAGAAGGAGGCGTCGCTTGTGAGGGCGCCATCCGCAAGGGTGCCCGCCTGCAAGGGCACTACCCACAAGCGCGGCGCCTGTGGGCACTGCACCCACGGGCACAACGCTCGCGGGGTGCAGTGCCGCCCATAAGCAAGGGCAACGCTATCGCCCCCCCGCCGCACAGGCCTCTACCGGCAGGGTGGTAGTGGTGGCAACAGCAAGGGAGAGGGAGAAGGGCATTAGGGTTTTCGGACAAAAGATAGTTTTGCCCCTTAGAATTTTAGAAATTCTAGATTTTATCCTTTTATCCAAATTATGAAAAAACTCTCTCAAAATTCAAAAAATTTCCTATATGTCCCTGATTTTAGAAAATATTAATTGATTAAAATATTTAATTGATTATTATTTTTATTATTATCTAATAGTCCTAAATGATGATGATTTATACATGTGATGTATGATGTGTGGACGGATGATCATGGATCGTGTGATGTGTATACTTATGATTATTATTATTGGGGCATATGAGCCTCCATTATATTTCTCGTTTATTGTCGGGTCTACGTGCCTATGATTAAGTTGTAATCATATAAAGAGATGCAACGGGAGCGTGGAAGCGATAGCGGGACCCACGAGATGAACGATCGTGATGCATCTAGATGTCGATGGAACCGACGAGGATGAGATGGATGATCACAGGGCATGGAGATGTACCGCTGCACACATAGATCTTGATGTAAGTGATTAGGCCCACTGGCTCAGGCCTGATCACATTAGGTTGTAGTCCATGATCATTTGGTGTGATTGCTTATACACATTATATATATATATATATATATATATATATATATATATATATATATATATATATATATATATATATATATATATATATATATATATAATTTATGTGATGTAGATATATATTAAATATATATACGTGTGACATGTCATATTAGGGGACCAAATCATAGAAACCCCTCGCTCGATAATATTAAATCGGTAAACATAAAATAATTAGATTGACCCACATGACCTTCCATTGTTATAGGTAGGGACCGATTCCCGATGTAAGTTGAGTTGGTCGAGTCCCTCGAGGCTCACCTATATCGCGATTCGCTATCTTGCCTACGACATAGAGATGTCACAGGTGACCTAAGGACATGGTATGCTTGGTCGAGTCCTTCGAGGGTACATCATCAAATTAGACTCATCTTGTAACGATGGTGTTTACTTAACCGAACATCATGGTTGGTCAAGTCTCTCGAGACCATGGTGATTTAGAGACCGAATAGGACGAGAATCACAAGAAGTTGTGATCGGCAAGAGTTACCTACCTTTTGGGCATAGTGTGATTGATCGAGTCCCTCGAGGTTACACTAAGACACTGATTGGATCTTAATCCCCACTAGAAGTCTGCCGGAGACTTCCCTTTCTTGTGCTGAGGGTGTCGCGTGACTCGCCAGTAAAATAGTAGGAGCATATTAAGATAGAAGTCTATATCTTGATTATTTATTTTTTATAAAATCCATATGTTATTTATTTCTGTTGCATCTTTATTTTAAGAAAATATCATTTTTAAATCCCTTACGTGGCATACTTGATGTCAACCACCTCACTGATCCAAATTATACGGATTGACTCCACAACTTGAGAATTATTCTCATGGCGGAGAAAATCACATACGTCCTTGATATAGTGATGCATACGCCCGAGGAAGGGGCAAGCGAGGATGAGATCGTTCGCTACGTAAAGTACATTGTTGACTTTACTCTTGCTCAGTATTACATGTTAGGCTCTATGACTCCTGAGTTACAGAGACAACATGAAAAGATGGATGTCAGATCCATACTACTATATGTCCGTAAACTATTTGAGGAACAGGGAAGGACTCAGTGATATAAGATATCCAAGAGCCTCATCCAAGCTGGGATGACTAAGGGAATACCGGTTCAGAACCATGTCCTGAAAATGATTTAGTGGATAGAGAAACTCACGGGTCTAGGAATGATCCTAGAGGCTAACTTGTGTGTGGAAATTGTGTTTCAGTCCCTACCAGATTTCTTTTCACAGTTCATAATAAATTTTAATATGAACAAGCTTGAGGTGATACTCCCGGAGCTCCTCAATATGTTAAGGGAGGCAGAGAGCACTATCAAGAAAGAGAAGCTAGTTCTCTACACTGTTGAGACTAGAAAAAAAGAGGAAAGCAGAAAAATCCCTTAAGAAAGGCAAGGGCAAGGGCAGACCAGGTAAAGCAAAGGTTGCTAAGAAAAACCCGGCAAAGGACAAAGGCCAGTGCTTCCACTATAGCAAAAATGAGTACTGGAAGAGGAACTGCAAAGAGTATCTTGCAGAAAGGGCAAAACAGAAGCTTGGAGAAGCTTTAAGTACATTCATGATTAGTCTCTATTTGTCAAACTCTTATGATAACACATGGGTATTGGATATCGGTAGTGCTTATCATATTTGCAATTCGTTGTAGGTTCTGGTAAGGCCTAGGAGATTCGCGAGAGGCGAGATAGACCTCAAGATGAGCAATGAAGCAAAAGTTACTGCAGTAGCTATTAGTGAGGTCGCCCTACATCTATCTGGTAGAGTTATTATTGTATTAGATGCATGTTATTTTGTTCCTTCTATTATCAAAAACATTATCTCCATTGCATGTTTGATAGTTAGTGAATATAAATTAGTTTTTTAGAACAATAGTTGTTCAATAATAAGATTATCACGAAAAGAACATTACATAATGATTTGTTTATATTAGACACTACTCCACATATCATGAATATAAGTATGTCTAAGAGGAAACGAGATGAGATGAACCGTGCATACTTGTGGCATTGTAGGCTAGGTCACATCCATGAGGGAACGATTCAAAAATTGCTAAAGGATGAATATCTAAATCCATTTGACTATGAGTCATATGTAACTTGTGAGCCTTGCCTTTATGGAAAAATAACCAACTCTCCATTTAGTGGAACTGGAGATAGAGCCACTGTTGGAACTCATACATAATGATATATATTGACTTATGTCAACTCATGCCATTGGTAGTTACTCCTACTTCATTACCTTCACTGATGATTTCTCAAAGTATTGATATGTGTACTTAATGAGGTACAAGTCTGAGGCCTTTGAGAAATTCAGAAAGTATAAAAATAAAGTGGAGAACCAGACTAGAAAGAGTATCAAGTCTCTTCGATCAAATCGAGGAGGTGAGTACTTAAGTATAGAGTTTACCTAGTTCCTCGAGGACCATAGGATTTTATCCCAATGGACACCTCCTTATACACCTCAGCTCAATGATGTGTCTGAAAGGAGGAATCATATGCTATTAGATATGCTACGGTCCATAATGAGTTTCGCTAACCTACCTATCTCATTCTGGGGATATGCCCTAGAATGATCTTAAGGTAGTGTCCACACCATATTAGATATGGAAAGGAAAGAATCCTGATCTTAAGGTTGTTAAGATTTG
Organism: Musa acuminata AAA Group; assembly: GCF_036884655.1. Taxonomy (NCBI): domain Eukaryota; kingdom Viridiplantae; phylum Streptophyta; class Magnoliopsida; order Zingiberales; family Musaceae; genus Musa; species Musa acuminata. Next base: position 27,993,054 of record NC_088330.1, read on the forward strand.
GGGCTGCCTTGCCCACGTTAAAAGACACAACCTCGATAAGTTGGAATCAAGGACGGAGCGGTGCAAGTTCGTGGGAAACCCCAAGGAAACTTGTGGGTATTATTTCTATCATCTCGATAACCAAAAGGTCTTTGTAACTAAGAGAGCAATATTCCTTAAGAAGGAACACATTCTTAACGGAGACAGTAGGAGCATGATAGAGTTAAGCGAGGTTGGAGAACCTAGCTCAAGCACCACTCTATAACCTAAGTCTGTTCAGGTACATAATACATAAGTTCCAACTTTACGTAGGTCTGACAGAGTATCTCATCCTCTTGAGAGATATGTGGGACATATTAGAGGAGAGGATGTTGATGACATTGATCCTCAGACCTACAAGAAGGCTATTATGAGAATAGACTCTAGGAAGTGGCAAGAAGCAATGAATTCTGATATGGATTCTATGTACTCCAACAAGGTTTGAAACATAGTTAATGCACCCGAAGGTATTGTACCTATTGGTTGCAAGTGGATGTTTAAGAAAAAGATCGGAGTAGATGGAAAGGTAAAGACCTATAAAGCAAGGCTAGTGGCTAAGGGGTATCATCAAAAGCAAGGTGTTGACTATGACGAAACTTTCTCACCCGTAGCAATGCTAAAATCCATCCGAATTCTATTGGCTATTGCAGCACACTATGATTATAAAATATGACAGATGGATGTGAAAACTGCATTTCTCAATGGGAACATCGAGGAGGAGGTGTATATAATACAACCCGAGGGATTCATTTCTAAAGACTACCCAGATAAGGTGTGCATGTTGCTTAGATCCATTTATTGACTAAAGCAAGCTTCTCGAAGTTGGAACATAAGATTTGATGAGGCAATCAGACATAGGATATCGCTTTCTAGGAGTATGTCCCCAAAGACTCCTAAAGAAAGGGTGAACATGGATAGGATACCCTATGCCTCAGCGATAGGGTCTATCATGTATGCCATGCTATGTATCAGGCCTGATATAACGCATGCTATAAGTGTCATGAGTAGGAATCAGGCGGATCCAGGCTTGGAACACTAGAAAGTAGTAAAGTGTATCCTTAAGTACTTGAGAAGAACTAAGGATCTTTTATTAGTATATGAAGGTAGTAGCCTCAGGATTAAAGGTTACACAGACTCAAGTTTTCAGTCTGATATCGATGATAGTAAGTCAAATTCAGGGTATGTGTACACCTTGAATGGAGAAGCAGTGTACTAGAAAAGTTCCAAGCAAGATACTACTACTGACTCGACCACAGAGGCAGAGTACATTGCTGCAACAAAGGCAACAAAGGAGGGAGTCTGGATGAAGAAGTTCATCATAGATCTGAGAGTCGTGCCGGGTAGTGAGGAGTTGATTTTCTTATATTGCGATAACAACGAGACAATTGCTCAAGCGAAAGAACTCATGTCTCATTAGAAATCTAAGCATGTTCTGAGGAGGTTCTACCTGATCAGAGAGATTATGACCTGACGAAATCTATGCATATGTGACTTGACACATAATCTTTTTACTTATTATATTTTGATATTTATCACTTTATATTGACTATTGCATATATGCATATATATATTGTAATGTCCTTGAATCTGTGCAATGAAAATTGAATCGTGATGAGATCACGATAATGAGACCTATTCGCTTTTAAACACAGATCCTAAATAATCCTAGTCATAGGTTACTCGAGAGGGATAACGAGATAATCGGACATACTGGTATGCTATATACCCGTCCATATGATGGATACAACTGGTCTCATAGCTACTCGTGTGGGGACACTAAGGATACAATATAGGTGCTCATTGGAGAATGAGTTCACTGATTGATCCGCTTATGAAATACTGGATGGTTGATAATACCTTATTATCAGACAACGATTTCGTAGTCCCAATGGTGTATTTGGTCCTTAGACTTGAGACACCAAGGATGTCCTATATGAGTGCTCCATTCTTTGATACCAGACTTATAGGTTTGAATGTCCCAGATCTAGTACGGTCGATCATCGAGAGTGACGGTCAACCTTACGAGGGCTACTGAGTGTTGATAGAGGATCATCCACACTCGGTGTCATGAGAGAAATATCTCATGTGTTCTTACTCAGACAAATCCCTCGCTAGGGTCATTCGGATTGAGAGAGAAAAAGTTCTCAAAGAGAATCCAATTAGAGCGAGACTCGAGTAGAAACCGTATGGGTCTGACAGCACCATGCTCGGTATACGGTCTCTGGGATATTAGATGGATGAGAGACTATAGGTACATGGTAACTAAGGACAGACAGGTCCAATGGATTGGATTCTCTTGTATCGTTTGGAGACTACGGCGTAATGACCTAATACATCCATAGTCGATGAGTCGAGTGAATTATTATAAAGATAATAATTTACTAAGCTAGACGGAGTTCTGATAGGTATGACTCACGGCCAGCTCGATATTGTCCTAGAGGGTCACACACATATGGTAGGCGTTATGATGAGTAGAGGTTCGGATATGAGATATCCGCCGGAGCCCCTAACTTATTGGATATCCAATAAGCTCCTGAATTATTGGATCCCATTGATGAGATTCAATAAAAGCCCATGAGTGATTATTGGATAGAGATCCACTAATCTAAGAGACTTGGGTAGTTGGATGAAGATCCAATACCCAATAGGGGAGGATCCATTAGGGTTAAGTTGATAGGGGACTTCGATAAATAGGAGGTGTGGTTCATAGGCTAGAGCCTTTGCTTGCCTCTCCTATTCTCCTCCCCCCTCTCCACCTTAGAGCAGGCCTGGAGTTTTGAGGAGCATCGCCGCAGCCCTGCTATGTGGATTATCACTAGAGAGGAGGGCGCTTGATTTCCTTCACCCTCTCCTAGAGATCTGCAAGGATTCAGGGATATACGATCTCCCTAGGTAACATAATCTACTCTATACGTAGTTTTAAGTTTCGCGAATTTTGCGCACTAATCTTCGCACAATGACGAATAAATCTTTAGAAAATTGGGGATTTTGTTTTCTATTCTTCTATTGTGCATGTGATGTCACCCCCAAGATTTCCCAATAGTTAAACCAAGCAAGAAATAACGTGGCTTTAATATCAACTATTAGGAACGAGTCGGCACTTGGGGGGTGGGGTTTGAATTAGTGTAGCGGATAAAAATCACATCGATTCAATATTTCATTTCAATTAAACTCGTTTTAGAAAAATATTAACTTGAAAGCATATGGAAGCGTAGTGAAAGCAATAAGAAGGTAAAGCAGTTTGCAATAAAGGTAAATTTCTCAAAAAGAAATACAAACCAATTTATAATAGTTCAGTCGCTGTGATCTACATCCACTTCTAATTCCTCATCTGTAGGGGTTATCGGCTTCCACTACCGATCTTCTTTCAATGGGCGAAGATCAACTACCCTTACAACTCGCGTCTCCTTTTGACAGGTTCAGGAGAGAACCTTTACAACCCCAGTCACTTCTCTCTTAAACAAGACTAATACTTAGAGCTTGAGAGGAGTTCCCACAAGATTACAATAGTATTTTTGTTTCTTTTTGCTCTAAATTCTTATGTATGTTAACTAGGGATGAGAGGGGTATTTATAGGCCTCAAGTGGATTTGGAGCCTAAAATTATCTCATCCCAGGTTTCTCGGGTCCTAGTAGTGTTGAATCTCAGATTTTGATGATGAAATCAATTGGTAAATTATTTGATCTAATCTATATATTGAGATAAGTATGCAGGATTAACTACGATAGCAGTAAGGCATAAAGCAGATGTTGGGCTGGAGTTAAAGATCGGACGATACGTCGAAGATTCAAACGATGTGCTAGAAGTTTGCCGGAAGCTCACCGAGAATTCATCAGGAGCTCGCCGAGAGTTTGTAGGAAGTTCGCTGAGAGTTCGTCGGGAGTTCACTGAGAGTTCGTTGGGAGTTCGCCGGAAGTTCACCAGAAGTTCATCGGAAGATCGCCGAGAGAACAATCGACATACCAGATAAAGATTGCCTATTTAAATATCTTAATTATCGTAGTTATACCTTAAGTTGAGTTAAGATTGGAAGGTAATCTCACTAACTCAATTAGAGGCCAATTGGGCCCTTAACAGAGCTAAACTGGGCCGGTTGAATAGCTCATTCAACACTTGAAGTCACGACCGACGGTGGCACTGCCTACAGACTCAAGTCTCCTAAGTGGTTTGGGCGATGGTACCATCGACAGTTAATGCTGCCAGGCGGTGGTACCACCAGAGCTTGGTCTCCAAGCTCTATCAGGCGGTCATATCGCCTAGACTAGACGGTGGTACTACCTAGTGTCACAATATAATGTGGTGGTACCGTCAGTACCCTAAAATCCGTGGATGTGACACTTTTTGTCTCCAATTCTGAAGCCAGTGGGGCCTATAAATACCCCACCCTTTTCTGCATGAAAGGACAACGAAAGTATGAAGAAAATATTGAAGTCTTGGGGTGTGAAAGTGTTGTAAAAGTATAAAGAGTCCTCCTTATTCCTTTCTAGTGTTGTGATCATTCAAAAAAGATGTAAGGTTTGTAAGGGTTATCTCCTAAACCCGTGAAAATGAGAAAGAATTGTAAAGAGATAGTGTTGTGATCATTCAAACATCCTGTTTCAAAGTTTGTCACGGACAAACTTTGAAACAGGATGTTTGATGTAATGCTTATATCTGTCCGTGTCTGTTGGCATGTTCATGCCTTGTACAGTGTGTAGAGGGGCAGCCGAAGGCTTATAAGTCCCATTTTAGTTGGGTTGGTGGCCTCTTTAGGCTTGTAAATAAATGTTGTGTCATATAGACACGTGCGAGAGCTTTTCGGTCTGTAATGGACCATTTTACCCTTTGTTGTGCCACTGTTCAGAGCTTGTAAAGTCTGTTTGTAATTTGCATTGTCTATGAAGTGTTTTTCGGACATGTTTGCTTGTGGATCCCGATTGAGGCGTTCTCTCTTGCCCGTTCTCTCTTTTGTTGGTCCTAAGGGACAATGGGAGTCTTCGGGGAGGCTGACCTTTGCGGACGGACACGCAAGGGTGCCGCACGACTTAGGCAAAACCAGCTAAGTCCGTGTCATATGGTATCAGAGCGGGACAAGCACTCATAGAAACACTTAGCATGCAAACGTGGGAGACCTAGCGGGGCTGCGTTGAGGGCAGTCAGCACACGCGCGACCGTTTGAGGGAAAACGGGCATGGAGATGTAGGGAAAAGAGTCGCTCAGAGGAGCGGGCATCTGAGATTGGCATTCAGAGGAATGGCCAACCCTTCGCGCAAGAGGCACCACGAGAACAGGCAAGCTTGGAAGAATTTGGAGCGCACAAAGGTTGGGATGGCTGAGTTTGAGCTACGGCTCAACGTTGACAACTATACTTGATGGTGCTCTAGGCAAGCGAGGCGCTTGGCAAGAATGAGACCATGCAAGGTGGAATGAGTTGCTCAACGACCAAAAGAGTTATGCAAAGCTCACAGAGGTGAGGGGAATTGCTAACTCAAAGAATTTGGTACTCATGCATGGGCTTGTATGCGGACGACGGAATGTTCGTGGCCATCCCAAGGCGGTCGAGACTCGGCGCCATGGAGCATTGAAACTTTCTCTTCGGCATGTGAAGGATACGTCCGTAGGAGGCTGAAGTGTGCAATGAGTTCAGCATGTTGCTAGACCTTGAGGGGTGCAGTGGGGGCTGTATTGACGGGGAGTCGCAATCTAGCAAGTGCGTTTGCAGGAGGCAAAACAATGCATAGTTTGTTCAGCAGATCGGAGTAGTCCAAGGGGATGGTGGTCTCCGAAACGAAGAGAGATGTTGCTCCAATGGGACAGTTATCCAGGAGGGATAAGTCTCAGCTCTCCAGAGGGAGAATCATGTGAGACGGACTTCACATGTTGAGGACTGAGAAAGCGGCGAGGAGTCGTCGTATGATCTCGCTTGAGAGAATGCATTGGTGGATGCATTGCGAGATCAAGTGGGGGAGCAACACAAATGAAGGCACACTTGGAGTCGATGTGGAGATCAGACTCAAGGGAGGGCTGACCCGTGGAATGGTGGGCACGAGGGCCACCATCGACTCAATGCGAAAACGAGGAGCGGAGAAACTTGGGTGTAACTTGGCGAAGTACCCAAGCCGCATGAAGGGAGCCAGCAGAGAAGTTGGAACATGGAGCAGAAGCACAGTGCTTTCCTTAGACAGAGGTCAAGGACATGAACTCTTGCAGAGGCAAGAGCAGGATCATGTTGTTCCATGGGTCCTTCATTCTGACGGAGCGGACTCATCTTGCATGGTGCCAAAGACGAAGGGAGCTTCGGGGCACATGCACCTTATCTCGGAGGAGCATTTGAGGGAGGAACTAAGGCGACTCAATTTGCGGAGGCGAAGTTGGGTTCAGAAGGCCTTAGCACGGGGCAAGAGGACGCAGAGGCGGGTGCTCTTGAAGAATATGCCACAGTGTTGTCATTCGAGTTGCTATGAAGGAAGCGGTGCGCAGCGGAGATTGTGCTGGTAGGGGTAGAGGTCCAGGATCCAGGCAATGGTGTACCAATTGCAGCGAAGTCGAGGGACTTCGGGAGCTACTAGGCGACGGACTGTCCTAGAGCGGTGCTTCATCTAGGTGTGACCCAAGAGTGGGTGGATGAAGGTCGATTGCCAAAGGAGCGAACAAAATCGAAGGTGGAAGAGACCCTGCGATGTACTAGCAGAGGCCACACATGGAGGGTTCACAATTCGAGTTTATCCCACAAAGATCAGAATGCAATGGAGATGTCACCAGGAGGTGACATGGTGCAGCGGATCGTGGTGGAATAGTTCGTGGCAATGCGATACACACAACCTGGTCCCGTGAGGGATGAGATCATATGGAGGTATGATCGGGAGCTATTGGGAGCTCCGCTTCGGTGAACAACACGACGGCAAGAAGGGCTATGGATTCAAGGAGTGAAGGCCATGGTACCGCAGAGGCGGGTCTTCCGGGCGTGCACCGAATTTTGCATCGGATGAAAACCTTGGTCATCAGCATATGGGGGCTGGGTTCCACCAAGGGAAAAGTTCGAATGCAAGTACCAGTGAGTTCCATGGGAGGGACTTGATCATGCAGAGGTATGATCGAAGTAGCTAGAGAGTTGGACTTCTCCAGAGCTCATATTCGCTTAAGGGAGCCCGGCAAGTCAGAGGACAAGGCCGAGTAAGCGAACGTTGCTACCAAGGAAGCTATGGAGAACAGAATCGGTGCAAACCCTACAATGCGATGGCAGAGGCCATGCATGGGAGTGCAGTCTGTCTTTCCATCGACCAGAAGGAGCTGCTTGGAGAACACAGAGGTGTTGAAGCAGGGGGTCGAAAGGGGCGAGGAAGCGACGACGAGTCCAGAGGGACTTAGCTACCCAAAATCAAGCATCAGTTAGAATGGAGGTGGACTCAGAGGAGTGCCACGGAGACATGTCTACTGATCGTGAAGAAAAGGGATGCAGATGCGAGGCGACGGATAGTAGGGCCATGGGCATTGCAGCGCCATGGTACCGCAGAGGCGGGACTTCTGTGCAAGTCATTGATCCCTTGCTCTCATGGAGGGAGAGCGCTTGGTCGTGAAAGGGGCCGAGGAGGTGGAGCATGCAGAGGCAATCTCCAAGTACCGAGACAAGGCTGAAGGGCAGAGGCCAAGAAACTTCGTAAGACCGGTGTCTACAAGTTTCTCATCAAGATAGCCGTAAGTGAAGGACTTCGGGTCATGCAAGAGTGCACGACCAAGGAATGAAGCAGGCAGTACGCGGTGCTGTACCTTTGCTACTCAGTGGAGTAGGCGGCAGGGTTGATGGAGAAGACGGTACAATCCCAGAGGCGACCTCATCTATCAGAGAATTACTCCAAGTTGGGGTGAAAACTTCCCGCATTCCAGAAGTTCGATGGCATTGAGAAGGTGAATCATAGTAGCTAACTCAACGCAAGGAGTGCAAACACTTCAAGTGCTTCAGAAGTGTGAGCAAAGAGCAGGCGAATACCAGTAACCAGCTCGATGCATGAAGTACAACCTCGAGGAGGCGGGCGAAGTCAAGTAACCTTTGCCTTCTCAACTCTTAAGAGAATGGGCGAAACCGAGTACCCCAATTCTCTTATCTATCCAACAGAGGAGCTCTGCACAAGTTCAAAGACCCTTCGAAGATAATGGAAGACAATAGTTGTCAAATCCTCACCAACGGTGATCAGTGCTACTAAGAGTAGATTGTCCGCTTCATTTCCCAACGAAATGCCAATCGAAAGCGGAAGTGATGCGAACCTACTTGGATGTGACAACTAACTGAAAGAAGAGTCAATGAGCAGATTTTATGGAGGAAGGACCCAAAACTTCAGAAGTTTGCGAGACGATGCTCGTTAAAGCTCCAACAAGCATCCACCCAGTTCAAGCAGCATGTGGAATTTCTGAGAGACTGGCGCAGTAAGGATGGTCTTTTCCTTCATCTGGGAGATCCGTAGGAATCAACGAGGATCAACACAACTCCGCCAACCCCACACCAGAGTCAGAGTCATTGGCGAGTTGAAGCAGCATGGCGGATCAAAGGTTCGACTACTCAAAAACAGCAGCGGAGAGCAGTTGGGAGCCAGGAGGCGCATTGCAGCTAGAGCAGAAGATTGAAGACTCAGCAAAGGCGAAGAGTTGCAGTGTTCACAAAGGCTTCGACGAGGACGTCGAAGGGATAAGTGGGGGAGAATGTCACGGACAAACTTTGAAACAGGATGTTTGATGTAATGCTTATATCTGTCCGTGTCTGTTGGCATGTTCATGCCTTGTACAGTGTGTAGAGGGGCAGCCGAAGGCTTATAAGTCCCATTTTAGTTGGGTTGGTGGCCTCTTTAGGCTTGTAAATAAAGGTTGTGTCATGTAGACACGTGCGAGAGCTTTTCGGTCTGTAATGGACCATTTTACCCTTTGTTGTGCCACTGTTCAGAGCTTGTAAAGTCTGTTTGTAATTTGCATTGTCTATGAAGTGTTTTTCGGACATGTTTGCTTGTGGATCCCGATTGAGGCGTTCTCTCTTGCCCGTTCTCTCTTTTGTTGGTCCTAAGGGACAATGGGAGTCTTCGGGGAGGCTGACCTTTGCGGACGGACACGCAAGGGTGCCGCACGACATAGGCAAAACCAGCTAAGTCCGTATCATAGTGTCACAATATAATGTGGTGGTACCGTCAGTACCCTGAAATCCGTGGATGTGACATTTTTTGTCTCCAATTCTGAAGCCAGTGGGGCCTATAAATACCCCACCCTTTTCTGCATGAAAGGACAACGAAAGTATGAACAAAATATTGAAGTCTTGGGGTGTGAAAGTGTTGTAAAAGTATAAAGAGTCCTCCTTATTCCTTTCTAGTGTTGTGATCATTCAAAAAAGATGTAAGGTTTGTAAGGGTCATCTCCTAAACCCGTGAAAATGAGAAAGAATTGTAAAGAGATAATTGGCCTTCGCCAATTGAAGATACACAAGTTAAAGATACACCAGTTATTTATAACAATAAGTCTTGATTCACTAAGAACTCCTAATTCTAATTCTAATTCAGCTCATAATCTTAATCTACTGAGGATATTATATATATATATATAAATATATATATATATATATATATATATATATATATATATATATATATATATATATATATACTTCAATTATTTCACTTGATCATCATTTTTTAAGCTGAACTGGAACAAACAAAGCTGCATTACTCCATGGGCACTGTTTCAAGGGAAGGAAGAATATGAATACATTTCAAGAGATGTTACAGGGAAGCTAACAGCTCCAAAAGCTGCAATGACCGGTGAAAAAGAAAATTTTGCTCACAAATTCCAAAGAGAGGTCACTGATTGAGCAACACATGAGGAACATTCAATTTCATCACTGATATTGTGAATAAAAACTTTACTGAAACTTTTTTACATATCAATGAAAAAATAAGACAATTCCAATGGTGAGAGAATTGAGAAGTGGCTGACAAAACCAGTCAGATTGAGACTACCTGATACATGACAACCAATCACAAATTCTCAACCTCAGCAAGTGCACCACTGGTTTCAGATGATAGGATGTAAATCCTTGGACATCATTAGCAACTTTCTCAGTAATCTATTTCTTTGATAGATGTAACAAACTCAGATTTCTTGCCTCCCCTCACAAAATCTTCTGCTCTGTGACATGTCATGCAAAGCTAGAAGAGTATCCATATCATTTAAGATATTGCAATGCAAGCTATCATCATGTTGGTTAGAACATCTCATCGCATGACATGTCACAGAGCAGAAGATTTTGAGCACAACAACTTATCTAAAGGATGTGCGAGTTATATAACCTTTGAAGATATCTAAGTTCATCAATTCTTAACCAAATCTTGTGATTCCAAATTCCACATATCCCTCTTCTTAGCTACTGCCGTCTGCAATCACAAACATCCATTAAAGCCTCCCACATTTTCCTCTGGAGCTCCGAATCTTAGAAAAGCTCACATGGAAAACCTACTCTAGACCATTGCTTCTTCAAAATTAAATTTCTCAGCGCTCCCTTGACGAATTAAGACGAGATTGGACTCATTGGAAAGCTATGATCCGAAGCTACAATCTGATTTGAACCTACTTGCATCCAACGACTATATCTCAAGTTATTCCCGTTTAAAATGAGAGGAGAAGCACACCAAGCCCACCTCACACCATTTATCCCCTTCCGATTCTAAAGCTTCATCCTCGCCTCAAGATCTTGGCTTCTTTATGACCGTCGATTCTGGTATATCCGATGGCTATAGTTTGAAGCGGCGAGAGGGTATCGATCCGCGTGTGGCATCAACGGACCAATCAGAACTCAGTATTCTCCATTCGCCCCCCTTATTTAAACTCCATCGCTCGCCGTCGTCTGCATCTCGCCTCCCTTCCGACTCTCTTCCTTCCATATACGCTGCGCTCGAGCTCGGGAGACCTTCACGATGGCCACCGATGAGACCACTGATCCGAGACCGGTGGCGAAGTCGAAGAAGGCGAAGGCCCCCAAGGAGGCCAGGGCCAAGAAGGCTGCCGCCCCCAGGAAGCCTTCCGCCCATCCTCCCTACGCCGAGGTGAGGATCTTATCTTCTTGGAGCCTTAGTTTGCTTTCGCTTGGCCCGTTTCCGTGGATCTGAAGCTGTTTTCTTTGGTGCTTAGATGATCAAGGAGGCGATCACAACGCTCAAGGAGAGAACCGGGTCGAGCCCGTACGCCATCGGGAAGTTCATCGAGGACAAGCACAAGGCTCACCTCCCGTCCAACTTTCGAAAGATCCTCTTCCTCCAGCTGAAGAAGCTCGCCGCCGCCGGGAAGCTCACCAAGGTGAAGAGCTCCTACAAGCTCTCTACCATCGTGCATGCCGCGCCGGCTGAGCCCAAGTCTGCGGCGGGCCCCAAGAAACCAGCCGCCGTACAGACGAAGCTTAAGGCTAAGGCGAAGCCTGCCGCTGCCGCTTCGAAAACCAAGGCCAAGATCGCTACCACTGCGAAGGCTAAATCCAAGCATGTAGCATCTACGGTCAAGCCCAAACCGAAGGCGGCCGCGGCGAAGCCGAGGGTGGCCCCGAAGCGCAAGTCCCCGGTGAAGCCTAAGCCCAAGCCCAAGCCTAGGCCGACCAGGGCCGCGAAGACCACCGCGAAGGAGTCCCCGGGGAAGAAGGCAGCAAAGAGAACGTCGAGTCGGTCGGCGCCCACGAAGAAGCCGAAGCCAGCGGTGAAGAAAGCGGCGGCGGCGGCCAAAAAGGCAAAAAAGTAGAAAAATTCTCTTTGTATGAGAAAATATCTCTGTGTTTGTTAATATTAATATTAATATATATTTTTTTCCTCGCTTTACGCTACTTTAGGGAGGAGTTTAAGTAGATGTAAGAAGGATGGTGTTGTTGGGGGACGCTTGTTGCGATCTTTTCGTTAGTGAAAAAAAAAAAGTGTTCGAAGATATCGGATGGCATGGCGTTGTTGAGATAAGGATTTTAGCTTTTATAGTTTTAGTCATGCATTCTAAAATAATTTTTATATTTTTAAAAATATAGTATAAAAGTTTTATTTGGTTAAATTTGAGTTAAGAGTTAATTTATAATAAATTATTAATATAATAATATATAATTTAGGTTTTCTTAAAAATAAAGTTTATTTTAGTTTATATGATTTTGATTAATATCATTTAAACTTTTATGATTTATTTATATTGAAAATAAGTTTTATATTTTTTAAAATATAATATATAAGTTTTTTTATTAAATTTAAATTATATATATATCATTATATTAATTATTTATTAAAAATTAACATGTTATGTATGTAAATTTTAATGATTGTTTAAAATTTAACGAGAGGAGTTTATATATTATGGTTTTCAAAATATAAGGATTATTTTAGAAATAAATAATTATAAGATTTTAAGTAGAGTAGGATCAAAATTATAGGAGTTAAAATGAATTTGTTACGTAAGTAAATTATAATGTTTGTTAATTTAAATTTGACGGGACTTATATGTTATATTTTTAAAAATATAAATATTATTTTAGATATGAATAAATTATATGGATTTAAGTGTTTCATGGTGCTAATTATAGGTGCTTTACAAGTGAGTGTTGATATTTTTTTTTTACTTATTATTTATTTAATATTTTTTATTTTATATTACATATTGCATACCCGTCTAAAATAATAAACTGACTGGAGGTGGTTGGTCTAATAATTATTCGTATGAGGACACTAGGAATACCATACAAGTGGTCATTAGAGAATGAGTTTACCGATTGATTCGCTGACGGAATGCTGGATGGTTGATAATGCCTTATTGTCAAACAACAATTCTATCATCTTAGTAATGTATATTATCATTATATTTAAGATACCAAGGATGTCCAGTATGAATACTCTACTCTTTGATACCAGACTTATAGACTTGGAAGTTCCAAATCTAGCACAACTGATAATCAGGAGTGGTAGCCAACCTTACGAATGTTATTGAGTGTCGATAGAGGATCATCAACTCGGTGTTATGAGAAAAATATCCTATATGTTCTTGCTTAAGCAAATTTCTAGCCATAGTCATTTTGATTGAGAGAGAAAGAGTTCTCCAAGAGAATCCGATTAAAGCGAGACTCGAGTAGATACCGTATGAGTCTAATATCACCATACATAGAATACGATCTCTATGATATTCGATGGATGTTAGACTATAGATACATAGTAACTGAGGACAGACATGTCCAATGGATTGAATTCCCTTGTATCATTTAAGAATTGCGGTGTAGTGGCCTAATACGTCTGTACTCGAGTAGAAACCGTATGAGTCTAATAGCACCATGCTAGAATATGATCTCTATGATATTCGATTGATGTAAGACTATAGATACATAGTAACTGATGACAGACATGTCCAATGGATTGAATTCCCTTGTATCATTTAAGGATTGCGGTGTAGTGGCCTAGTACGTCTATAGTCGCTAAGTCAGTGAATTATTATGAAAATAATAATTTAATAAACCAGAAGGAGTTCTAACATGTATGACTTACGACCAGTTCGATATTAGGCATAGAGGGTCATGCATATATGGTATGTATTACGACGAGTAGAGATTTATATATAAGATCTCTGTTGGAGCCCCTACCTTATTGGATATCCAATAAACTCTTGAATTATTGGGTAGTTGGATGGAGATCCAATACTCAATAAGGTAGGATTTAATAGGGTTAAGTTGATATGAGACCTCTATAAATAGGAGGGAACCAAAAGACCATATGCTAGACCCCTTTTAGCTGCCACCTCTTGTACTCCTCTTCCCCTCTCTTTCTCAGCCAGCAGCCCCTATTTGGGGCATGTGGACAGTAAGAAGGGCTAGCCCGTTCTTGATTGCGTGATACGCACGAAGAGGAGATCTATGCAGCGATTTGAGGAATGTCTTTGTAGCCCCTATTGTATTGATCACCGCTAGAGAGGAAGACAGTTGACCTCCTTCATCCTCTCCCATGGATCTGTAGGATTTCAGAGATATATGATCTCCATAGATAACACACATCCCTTAACGCGCATGACTTTTTTGATTTTACGGATTTTTACGCACTAATCTTTGCACGATGATGAAACTTTTTTTTTTCTATAAAAAATTTTGATATTTTGTTTTATGTTCTTCCGCTGCGCATGTGATATCATCCTAAAATTTCTAAATATATGGTCAAAACAACATGAGTTAAAGTGGACCTTAACCCATTGTCATCTCGTTGCTTTATCGGGTGGGTTCGATGGGCCCATTTGTTTTGCTTCGATGGTGATTCTTCGGCTTTCTTGTGACACCTGAGATATTCTTATGTAAAACACGTTCTTGGGGGACTTATGTTGGAAGTTCTCGACTTAGGTCATGACTTAAGTAAGCGATCGTTGGATGGTGGTATACCTCACTTCCCTATCATGTCTCTAGTTATGAGTTGTATCGTGGTGTCTCGCGGATGGAAATAGGTGACTAAGTGTCAATTTGGAATCCTGATTTTAGAATTTAAATTTTAGAAATCAAAATTGAGGAATAGTTAGTTTTTTAATAAAAATGATTTTTTTAAAAAAATATATTATAAAAAGAGAATTATCGATTTAAATCGGAATAGTTGGTTTTAATTTTTAAAAAATCAGAAATTATAATCAAACAATCGACACTCAGTTCTAGTTTGATTAAACCGATAGAGGTTGCACATAATCCTCTCCTATGCGCAGGGAGGCATCATAGTCGATCAATGGTGTAGGCATCGACTTGCATAATAAGTGTATGGAGAGCTGAGCCAAAGATAGTTGGCTGTATTTGACACGTCCAGTAATTTCCTTGGAGAGCTGAGCTCCCTCACCCCAATTATGGACGTGAGAAAAGGTAAGATTTAATTGCTGCCGGAGATAACTCCATCCCCAAATAGAATACTCGCATTGGAAAATGTATTATCGAAGGAATCGGCCTCATGCCCACAGTAATACTAAAACTTCTCTACGTCTGGTTGGAAGGCTCCGCAGTCCTACACGTCACTACTCATTCCCAAGTTTCAGTATCAACGAAATCAGCAAGCAATATTAAAAAAATAATTATCATAATCGGATCGTATTAGATGGTCAGATTATTAATTTATCTGATTCAATTAGCGAATCAGATGCGTTGAAAAATCAGAATGAACCGATTGATTTTTAGATGATTCGCATGAATTACTCAATTTACAAAAAGTCAGTATGGTTTTGTAATATAATAAACTATTACTTTAGTATTTTTAACTTAAATTTTTTTTATTATTTATTTAAGAGAACATTTATCTCGATCATAAAATAAATTAACATCGATCTTGTTTAATGTAATTACCAGTAACTTGTTTTAAGGAGAGAGTTTTTCTTCTCATTTTCACTTTATTCCTCTTTTGATTTCTCTTTGAATATCTTTTAATTCTTCCCGATCTTGTTTGTTGAAGAACTTTCTCGATTGT
Organism: Musa acuminata AAA Group; assembly: GCF_036884655.1. Taxonomy (NCBI): domain Eukaryota; kingdom Viridiplantae; phylum Streptophyta; class Magnoliopsida; order Zingiberales; family Musaceae; genus Musa; species Musa acuminata. Next base: position 28,008,509 of record NC_088330.1, read on the forward strand.
ATCTTAGATAACTCTTCGATGATACTTGCACCAGGTCGAGGAATATCCTTATAATAATACTTTGCATGTCTTCGAGTTCCTTTTTTAAACTCTCTATTTGAAATTTAACACATTTGAAACTTATTTTCGATTTAATCAGAGGATATTTTAATTTTATTTTCGAATGACTTTTGGCTAGTTCAAATCTAACCATATATTTTTTTGTTTCTTTTATTTCTTTTAACCAACTCAGGAAAACTAATACATCCTATGTCTATAACAATGTCAATCACTATTAAAAGATTAATACTATACAATAATAAATAAAAGATTAATACATTATGAAAATATCTTATTCATATATTTTTTTTTCTAACATCAATTCTTAAGAATAACCATACATACTTTGATGAATGACCTATACGAAGATGGGGGAGTAAGTAAACAATCATCCCCCATAAGGTGGGTAAGCAAAGATTTAAAAACATTAGAAATTATTCATATCAAATTAAAAGAAAAACAATAACACGTGTATTTTAGACATTCCAAAGGACAAAAATATGGCACAACTCTAATTCATCGTGTTCATTATCTACGTATATTCATGTGTTGATGCATTTCCTTTTCTTTTCTTTTTCTTTATAATGTATGTACATATATCATATAACATAAAATTTTCATAATCCTTCTAGAAAATACAGAGCATAAACTTTTCACAATCCTTTTATAAAATATATAACATAAACTTTTCATCTTTTCATAATCCATCTCACATGTCGTCGTGTTACTGAGTTTATCATCCAATAATACATTTCGTAATCCTCTTATGACTACAGCCCTCCATGGTTAGTGTCCAAAGGTTGACTCTCTCTCAAACTTTGCCGTGAATAGTGTGTAGTAGTCTCGTAGCAATCTTTACGAGTATTCCAGGAACACAACTAAGCCGGATAGCACAAGGCAATATAATATCAGAACCTTGCTCTTCTCGTGCCTCCAATAAATTAAGTTAAGAGGAGCAACCAAAGAAATAATCACCATATTGAAATTAAACTTGAGATATTATAAAAAGGTTCATCAGAGAAATAAATTAAATGCTTATAGAAGGATATACCAAATTGACTATTGATTCTTGAAAGAATTTTTTGAAAAAAAAATGATTCATTTTAAATATAATTAATATAATATATTTATGTGAACTATATAAACCTCGTGGGTCATCAAGCATATAAAGTTTTTAAAATTATAAAAAAAATTTAAAAGAAATATAGAAGTTTTAAAGTGATATATTATATATCTATAATATAACTAGTTGGATTTCGTTGAAATATTTTAGCCAAAAATCCTTTAGATAACATTGAAATAGCACTGCAGCGCCACGTCAGTCCTTGGCTTCGGCGTTCACGAACGCTACGAACTCATCCATGGCCTCGTCCGAGCTCCCGCCCGCCTGCAGCGCCTCGGTCGCCGCGTCCCTCCACCGCCGCGAGTTCCTCATCATCTCCCCACTCCTCTTCCCGTCCATCACCGCCCTCACGCAGCGCTCGATCTCCTCCCTCGCCACGATGCCCGTCTCCGCCCTCCTCGCCCGCACGCCCACCTCCCACACGTCCTCCACGTACTTGGCGTTCGTGGGCTGGTCCGTCCACAGCGGGAAGGCTACCATGGGCACCCCCAGCGACACCGCCTCCAGCGTCGAGTTCCACCCGCAGTGCGTCACGAAGCAGCCCAACGCTGGGTGGGCCAGGACCGCCAGCTGCGGGCTCCACCGCACCACCAGACCCCGCTCCGGCGGCGCCTTCGCAAACGCCCGCGGCAGCGTCTTCTCCACCGCGGCCCGCACCACCCACAAGAAGTTCTTCCCGGAAGCCTCCAGGCCGCACGCGAGCTCTTCCATCTGCTCCGCGCTCACCGACGCGACGCTCCCGAAGGAGACGTACACGACGGAGCGCGGTGGCTTCGAGTTCAGCCACCTCATGCATGTGTCCTCCTCCGCCTCGAGGAGGCTGAGACCGTAGGTGGCACCGCCTTCCTTATCCACCAGCGGCAGCGGCACGCTCGGCCCGATCGCCCGGGCCCGCCAATGCCTCTTCAAGCGGTTCACCACCTACACAAGTCGATAACGTCAGTTAGTACATGCATGCATATGATCTCATTAAACATGCGATATGGTTAGTTTTGAATATAACCTTGAATCCTAAATCTTCAAAAACTAATATTAAGATAATTTTGTAATTATAATTAGAGAGAGTAAAATATGATTTCATGTTATATATGTATGTATGTATGTATGTATGTATGCATGTATAAGGATATCAACAGGAATAAAAAGAAGAGTTAACAATAAGAAATGTCCACAACTCTAGTTTTCAAATCATTTCAAAACAGAGGAAAATGTTGCATACTTATTTAATATGTTAAAGTAATTGGAAATAAAGTATGAATCAGTGCCTGAAGCTGAAGGATACTTTGGTAAAAACAATAAATTCATGTATCCAAGCAATATGTTTTGGACTCCGATGCTGAAGTTGGCAAGTAATTAATTACTAGTATTTCCTTCTAATCATGAAATAAAGCAATCAAGAATACAATCAACAAAAATAACTAAATTAAATGCCATAAAATATGGAGTTCTCTTTGATGGACACAGGCATTTTGGCAGACCCAAAATTCTCTAACATGAGACTTGTTGAAGCCATAAGGATAAAAAAATTAAAGATTTGTCTCATGTAAATTGTTCGTAATAAAGAACAACAGAATGGACCATAAACAACACAATTCAACCAACAAATGGATAAGACTCTGAACCTAAAAAAGAGTAGCTAAGGTAAGTAGTAGATTGCAGTTATTAAACTCCATATACCCTCATCACCAATACTACATGGGTCTCCTACTGCTGGTTTGAGCAGTAGTATTATGGACTAATGATTCAGACTTAACATATTAATGGGTAAGAACCCGTCCTTCTTGGTTGATCTTGCTAATCCATGCATGGGAAACTAGTGACGAATGATGGTTAAGGAATAATATTAGCACAGTTGTCATCGAGGAGTTTACTGGACTTTCTTCAGTTTGAAAGCACTTGCATGCAAAGACGTGCAGTGATAGCAGAGAGTATAACTTTTGATTGAGATTGAGATGTAATGACAATAGACGTAAAGCTCAAGTTATTGATGCAAGCAGATATTAATGCAGTGCATTAATGGTAAGTACTTATATGGGTGAAAGCATGGATGGCAGATGAGAAGAGGAAGCTTTCTCTCACCTCGATCTCCAGCATGTCGAACGAGTTGAAGAGAACCCAGTCGTCCTTCTCCAGATTGAACTGGTTCATCGCCATGGTCGAGACCGTGAGGTTCCTGCCTTGCCTGAGAGCCAAGGAAGGGAACTCCGACCTCGCCAAGGGCGGCAAGAAGGGAGCGGAGCAGGAGACACTGCCTCCGGCCTCGGGGACGTCGAGCATCCCCTGGTTGACGTAGTAGTATATGGCGCTCACCGCGCACGACTGCGTCGAGAAGGCCGCCGTGGCCAGGCCGTGCATCTTGGCCACCTCGACGGCCCACTGCACGACGGTGTCGTAGACCATGCAGGTGAAGGGACAGCCGGAAGCGGCGTGCTGGTCGATCAGCTTCGACAGGGAGCGGGCGCCGACGTCCGCGAGAGTCAAGAGGTAGGCCTCGAGGCTGGCGGCCGAGGGGAAGCCGCCCCGGTCGTGGCCGTCGGATATGGGCGCGAGGCGGACGGAGTCGGTCTGAGAGGGGAAGGAGTTGAGGATGAAGTGGGTAGTGACGAGGGTGGTCTTGGGGCCCTTGGCGGCCAACCTCTTCGCAAACTGGAACATGGGGCTGATATGGCCTTGGCTGGGGAATGGGAGAACGAGGACATGGGCCGCCATTCTTTGGATGTCCTCTTCCTCCTCCTCCTCTGCTTGCTGCTATGATCTGAGGGGAGGGTGGTCGAGGACTATATTGAACCAACAAAGAGTGATCCCTGTGAATACAAAACATGGGAATAAATTCATGTATCTGAATTACCGGCTAACAAAAACAATTGCCAGAAGTTGCATGCACCTGCTAACATCGTCTCTGCATTTTACATGAAAGCAGGAAAGTGTGATGATATGCGCTTTTCTTTTCTTGATAGGTAACCAAGTCAATCTTCCTGGAGAAAGAAACCAAAAATAGCATAAAAAGCTTCCAAATCGAGGCAGGGGATGAACTTTGAGCAAAAGCATTCCAAGTATGGATCGATCGATGGCCTTCTCTTTATACTAAATATGTATACTTTATATCCAGTTTAGCAGCTAAAAGAATTGGGGGGTTGTAGTCAAAAGCATGGAAACAGACTGAGAATCCCCGGTTTAGGCTGATCAAGGCACCACTCTTCATGCAGCTATAACTTCGTGACACATTCTTTCGAATGCCGTAAAAGGAAAGAAAGAGAAAGAAATACATTTGTTAACACTGACATACTCAATATATCAATCTGATTAAATCTAAAATTCATTATTGAATTATTTATTTAATGAGCCCATTGTAAATATTATGCCTTTAAGAGAACTTGAACCATAAGGCACAATATTTTGAGCCTCACTTGTCTACTATTTTACTATCAAGGTAGTGAATTATATTTCATGAATATGATATCTATATAATGTAATATGTGGAATATACCACAAAGGTAAAGTATTAGGATATCTTGATCAAGCATGCCACTTTGATTTGAATTATCCGGAGGACAGCCTTTTGACTCGTCCTCTGTGGAGAAACCCCTAGGTTTTTGTAGGCATTAGATTCTCCAATGTTTGTGTTACTCAAAACACTTCTGCTTTGACCATACCTACTTATATAAGTGTCTCGATACATTTATATAAAATTTACATCCAAGCATACGCAATAAAGCTGTAAATAATCAAGTGAAATCTAATCCACGAAATAATTTGATATATTGGCAACATCATAAACATTTATATAAAGGTCATAATGCCAGATGTAGATCATAAACATTTATACTGTAAAATTGATTTTGATTATATAAAAATCACATATCTAAGTAGAATCACAATCATCCTAATCTGTGGATGTGCCTGCAGAATGTATTTGAGCCAATCTTGTAGTCTACTGGCTCATTAAATAGTGCACAGTGGTAAGATATTGTATTCAGAGTATGCTAAAGAAATTAACCCCCAAACAAACAAGCAGAATTTAAACAAAGTTATTGACAGATTTAGTAGTACAATCAATGTTGGCAACAGAGAATGCCACAGAGAAGAAATGTGTTTGAAGAAAGAGAGATGATACGTAGGTAAAAGAAGGATTCTCTAAGCTTGACTAACTAGATATTCATGATGGAGACTAGTTTCTCATACAAATGCTGATGAAAACAACACATACCAGCAATTCAATTGAGCATCCTCTGATGAACATACACGAGAACCTCTGGGTGTCTCTCTGCAAGTAGAATGCTTTTGGCTTTTTTAAGACAGGTTGATCAATGCAAGATACACATGACAGCTAAATCATCTCCTTAGTGAAGAACAGAGCAACATTTTCTGAAATTTAATAGGATGACAATTAAATCACTCAGAGTATCAGACAGAGACTGTTAGATAAGCTGTAACAACGGCGCAACCAAGGAAAAGCCACAAGTGCCATACCACGATGAAACTAGTGAGACAAAATACTTTCTTTCTAAGGCAATTGAATTTACTCTTTTTAAGTGTGACATGCCTCAACTATCCAGTTAAGAGATTAAACAGATTTTCAAAACAAAACAGCTGAAACCTAACATTGATTGATTGATACTCAGAATAAATTGCATTCACAATTTGCCTTGCATTTGACATGAAAGGCTGACAGGTAGATGCCGATGCCACCAAGGGCAGCTGCTTGGTAATGGAGAAAGTAATCCATATATCTAAAAATATATACTTCCATAATCGTCAAGCAGCTGCAGGTGTTTCAAGCTGAGAACTGTGCCAAACAGAATTTACTTGCCCAAATGGGTCAAGATTCTGCTTATCAGAGCCTCTTTCTTCCCAGTCACTGAAAGGTTGTGTGCGGTTAAGTAGTACTTCAACTCTATAACAGTCAGGTCCTTCAGCTGCACAAACAGAAACTATGGTGATAAGCAAATGCTAGTCACAATTCGAAATATATCTTGTCATATCTCTTCAACATTTATACGAACCATGTTCTGTGCTCTCCAGCGACCTCAACTTAAGATGATAAACTACAATTTTTGCTATTATCTAAATTAATGCATTAAGAATTTCATAGCATTGCTGGACTGTTAGTGACTTTGTTCTAATTGTAGCTCTTCAAGAGAGCATCACTAGATCTGGAACCAATTTTTTGTTACACATGATAAGATACATAAACTGTTCTTACATATAATGAAGATAACAAATGCATAGCTAGGAGTATATGCAAAACAATATTCATTAAACAGAAAATTGTATTCTTACTTGTCCACTTTCTGCAAGATCAGCCCAATTATATCTTGAACTCTCTCTCTCAGCAGTTTCAGCCATCTCTTTGCGCTTCCGGGAAGCCTCACTTCGAGAACCTCTCATAGACATAGAGTCAGCTTCCTCCTGGTCATGGTTTTCTCCATAAACGGCTATTTTAAATTCTTCTAGTACACGGACTACTCCTGGTCTATGGACGATACCAACACATACGATTAAAGATGCAAAATGAAACTTTTCGGGCAAAATCACGATCTCAGTGAAAACTTTAGAAAGAAAAATACAGCAAACAACAAATTACCTAGCCAAGCCTTCTTCATCAGGCAGGGTTTCATCCTTGATATCTGGCATCTCATCCTCATCCAGAGCCAAAGCCTGCAGTATCCCGTAGTGTCTCTGCAAAGCTGCAAAGTCCAGGAAAAGGAAGAACTCGTATCAGAGTTCCCGTTAAACTGCAGAGGCAGTTTTTCCACTTGTCAGAAATAATTGACAGCACAATAGCAACAGAAATTAACGCAATCAGCCAATAACCATGGTTCTTTAGAATATTGTTTGCTAACTGACACGGTACAATGCCTGAATTATCATAACCAAGGCCTGAAATCATGAGGATCAAGCTTTTAAAAGTATATATAAGGTGCTCACTGGTGGTGGATGGTGACTCATTTTCATTGCAAGTCATAATTAACACTCAATGTGGGACTATTGTGGAATACTACCATCTCCTACTTTCAAATACTTGATGTTCACAATGTCACACCCGAGGCCACACTCCACAAAAATCGGAAGGACACCCAAATGATGTGGAAAAAGGAGGCACCAGGCCCACCTACCACTAGTCAAAGTGCTTATCCTGACAGGATTGGATTCAGTGGGAAGTACAATAGATCCCAAAATAGGTCACTCACCAGAATGGTTGCTAATTGATATTAATTTATCATTATCAGAAATGATCACATGGGTCAAGCCCCAAAAGAGGGGTACTTAATAGATGCTTTCTAGAGGTGGATAGCTGCTCATATACTACCTGAAGTGACCTCCCATACCGAATGTGCGACTAACTTGGGGTACCACGTGAATCACAAACAGTTGTGAGATGCATGCATGATGTATCATGAGCAGAAGAATTCATCACGTTCTACATCATAATATGCCATATACATGTCTTTTGGAGTCGTTGCTGCATTCTTGCATACCATGTGTCGGTACACCATAACAGACTGCAGCCGACCAGTTCTGGTATCCAAAATTGGGATACTTGCTTTCAACAACAAGGTCAGATGTGAATATAATAGACATCCATGTTCAGAAGTTTCAGCTCATCTGAGACTGACCAAAAACTTCATGGAGCTTCAGATAGTTCAGTTAAATTGAATAGCTGCTACTTTGACCAGCTTCAGTTCAGCATTCTACTCCAGCTTTAAGTTTAATTTTGATGGTTCTTGTTACAGTGTGTTTGTGCATCCAATCATCATTACAGCTGCACTGGTCAAAGCATCAACCACTGTGCTCAGCTGCCTAATAGAGGCATGCCTTTGACAAGGTATAGAGTTAGCTGACAATGTCAAAGAGAAGAAACCCACAAGACATTGAGGTTCTCCTACTAATCTTCCAATTTCACACATTGGTTGGGCTGTGTTGCTTCTTATAACAGGAAGACTGCTATTCCTACCAAGCTCATCAGATAAACAAACGAAGGAAGCACATGCCATAATGTCTTATTCATCTATTTTGGAAAAATGAAGTGATCCTACTTTCTTTTCTCAATATTTACTCTATAGCACTTATTTATATAATAAGACTAGATAAAGAGACAAGGGATGCCAAACAATCAACTAGAATTGATTGGCTCACTTTTGACACACTGAATTATATAATATCCTCAATAAACTCAAGTTTGGCTTTCAAGTAGTACACAAGGCTTAGTGATGCAGAACAGTACAGGAAGCATTTTTTAATGGAGAACTAATGAATTGAAAGTGCATAGATTAAATAATGTAAACTTCTAAAACACTTATAATCACAATCAGGTGAAAAATGACAACAGAAACAGTAAGGTTGAGAAGGGTGCAAGAAATTAGCAACGGAACCTACAATGCTCACCATCAATAAGAGAATTATGAAAAAGGGTGATGCTTCCACCAATGCGGGCTCAGATGAGGGGTCAATGTACGCAATCTTACAATTAATTTATGTATATAGATCAGTAGGTAGATAATTGTAGTCTGAATCATCAAGATTCATTAAAATTCATAAATCCTGAATCATTTGAGTTTGAGAATAATTTCCCAACAAGGACTTTGTGAACAAATACGAGTTTGTAACATTCCCAAGAACATTGTTTGGCATCAGAAGTATATTTCTATAACCAATATGAAAAAAATGATAGTTCTATAATGTAAATTTGCAGAAAACCTGGATTTGCAAATTGGCAAACTGAAAAGTCTTTCAAATCTATACGCCTCATCAAAGCAGAGGCTTTCTTGATCTGATCATCTGTGGCACGAGGTGCAATAGCATCATCTGTACTGTGAAGCTGCAAGTTAAACCAGAATGAATAATTTGCCAACATCAAATAAGTAGCTGACATTGGTCAAATAACTCTGCATGCCTCTTCAACATGTCTGATATCATCAGAATAGGGAAGATATATCATGTGCATTCCAGGAGGTTCAACTTGACCGCTTGAACTTATTATCTCATCCTGTCCCATTGCAATCGTGTTAGAAAGTTTTATTCAAAGTTAGCTGATACAGAACCAAAAGAACAAGCTGCCATTCACAAAAATTCCAACACAATGGTTGGTTTGTCCATTGGCACATATTCTTTATTAAAAAAATTAGAGGAACAAGAAAATTATGCAAAAATAAGATGGATACAGTTGACCAAGATAACAGTACCTTATACTAATTACCAAAAGCAATTCAAGTAGTTTCTTTTAAGTTTATATCTATCTAGACTTTGTCAGTAGATGAGAGACAGGATTCAGAAGTAGAAGTGACTTCACTAGCGAGGCTAATATAGTTTCTTGAACACTCATGAACAAACCTTTTTTTTTAAACAGATCTAGATATGCTAAACATGGGTGACTTATTAACTTGGACATTGAAAATGTTTACATGCAAATCACATAGCATGTACATCTTATCAGGGTTTGTTGTACCGATGTGTGCCACCCGATACAGGCAATATGTACCAGTCCGACAAGGGACCAGTATGCGGACTGCCCTATACCGGGCGGTACCATTATGACTTTGTATCAAGCGATATAGGGTCTATACTGATCAGTAACAATCAAAATCCGATTATTACCGACCAGTACAGGTCAGTAACGGTCAGATTTCGACTGTTGCAGACCAACGGCTAAGATTGTCCTATTTCAAAATGATCAAATTGATTGTTTGAACCATTGGAAAGGGCTTTTAAACCATCTTCTCCCTCTTTCAACTCATTTAACTCTCTCAATCTCAACTCTCTCAAACTCTTTCATTCACATCTCTCTCTCATTCTTATATTTTATTTCTCCTAAACTAAACAAAGCTACGATTCATGGATTTGATCAAATTTGGGAAGATTAAGAAGAAAAACATGCAAATCATTCTAGATTTTTATTGATTTATGAGATGATTAAGCCTATTATGTATGGTTAATGACTTAACATCTAGTATGTTGTTTGATATGTTTTTGATAATAGAATAGTATTAATTAAGGAGTAATTAAGGCCTTTAATGTTATGATTAGTTGTTTAATGTTGATTTTTTTGAAATTAGACAATGAATGGGTCAAATTTTTGTATTTCATGCATATTAAGGTGATTTATATGTTTGTGATGGTATAATATGTCTAATTAGGTTTGAATTAAGATTTTTCATGCCGTGATTAGTGATTTTAATCAAGGATTGAAATATCGTACTGTACCGGAATTTCGACGTTCATTCGGTACGGTACGATACTATATACTGAGCGATATACCGTTCGGTGTATATATATATATATATATATATATATATATATATATATATATATATATATATATATATATATATATATATGAATATTTATATATATTTATATATAAACATTCTTATAAAAAGCGACGTCATCGAAAAAGGCGACATGACGTCGCCTTTTATATAAATATTTATATATATTAATATATATTCCGTTCCGTCCGATAACGGGCGGTCCGTGTACCAGTCAGTTGACGGACCGGTTCGAAATTGTATACCTGAATTACTTGGTAGATGAAATTGGAAAGCAAAATATGGTTCAAATAACAGGTGGTTTAATTTTTCTATTTGAAATTTTAATTATATTATTTTATATTTTTAAACACTTATTAATTTTATTTTTATTTTTTTAGGCAATTATTCTGAGTAAAAAGGTTGCACTTGTATTAGATTTCATTCATTACACATTGTAACGAGGATATTGGAAAGATTGGAGACAAAATACCTTAGAAAAGATGATCTTTGTTATTGGATTTATATATAATCATACTGAAACTGTGAACATGATAAGAAAATTTATAAGAAACAAAAAATTGATGAGATATGGTGTCAACGATTTATCACTTAATTTTTGTTATTACAAAGTGTTTCTTCTGAATGTTTTCCTCCGGCCCAACATGATTCTTCCTGCTTTAATTGTCTCATCCTGATCAAAGCATCATGCATCACTCAAAACGCAGATCAAATCATAAATACTATCAATTGGTTTCATCATCAAAATACGAGATTCAACATGTGGCTCATTAGATGGATTGTGTCATTTTCCCTACATTTTCTTGTAATATCAACAATATCACCTCTAGTGGTTCGTTACCTCTATATCCTCTTGATTTCCTCAAAGATGTCCAAAATTATAAATAGTTACTTTTGGGATGACAGGGATGATCATAGGTGTTGAATTTTAGATTTTAATAATAAAATTAATTGATAAATTTGATGAACTAATATGTTTTTAAGATAAATAATGTATGAAATACTTCAATCATGCTTCCATATGGTGGTTTAATCACAAGACTACTCCATGCCTATGATATTACCATTCCACCCGACAAAGAAGTTATAAAATTAGACAGATTTAGTATCATAAATAGAAATCTACTTTGACGGATGAGATGTACATTTAGAAATGGTATATGGACTAGACTACCTAGAAGGATTGATCCCCTCCAACCCGAACCAGAACCTGAAACACTAATTTTTAGGGGTAATCTATCTCCTCCAACTGATCCCTTTGAGGAATCACCTCCAGTAGAGCAAGCACCTCCCTCATCCATCGACGACATAGAGATTCGGATGGATCGATTTGAACAACGGCAAGATCGACTTGAACAACGCCAAGATCAAATTTTGACTGAGCTGCAGCAGATTCATCAAAATACCCTGTTTAGACATTTTGACTGGCCACCACCTGAATAATTAATTGTGACTTTTTGCTGATGACAAAGGGGGAGAAATGGATGAAATCCCCTTCTTTTATTCTGCTTACTTTGATGTTGTAATCCTATGTTATTTACCTTGATGTTGTAAACTCAAAATGTTACTTTGATGATTACAATTCTGTGCTTTGATTTCCATGTTATCTCTTTAAATGATTAGTACAATATTATGCTTACCTTGATGCTAAAAATTTCTGTGATTTTGACTCGAAAATGGATGTCATGTCTTGACATCATTTCTATAGACGAATACGTGGTAAATCATGATGTGCATGATGATAATAAGTCTAAATTATCAATTTGATGCTTGAATTCAAAGGCGTAGAATTCAAGAGTATCTTTTCTCAATTATGGCATATAGATAGGGGGAGTTAAGATTAACTCCATCACCAATTGGTTGTCATCATAAAAAATGGGGAGATTGATGAATCTCGGATTTTGATGATAAAATTAATTGGTAAATTATTTGATCTAATCCATGTGTTGAGATAAGTGTACAGGATTAACTACGATAGTAGTAAGGCATAAAACAGATGATGGGCCGGAGTCGAAAACTCGGACGATATACCGGGAGCTCGCCGAGAGTTCATTGTGAGATCATCGGAAGCACGTTGGAAGACTCGCCGAAAGCTCGTTGGAAGATCGCCGGAAGACTAACCGAGAGTTGGTCGGGAGTTCGCCGGAAAACTCGTCGAAAAGTTCGCCGGAAGATCGCCGAGTGAAAAATCGACATACCAGACCATGCTTGCCTTAATCGTAGTTAGAACGAGTTGATTTGGGAGGTAATCCTATCAACTCTGTTAGGGGCCAACTAGGCTCGAAGTTGGGCTGGTTTGGGCCGGAGTCAAGGCCTAACCAGGATGCTGAATTCCTAGCCGGCGGTGGCATCGCTTGGAAAGCAGCACCCCAGGTGGTCTAGGTGGTGGTACCGCCGACAGTTATTGCTGCCAGCGGTAGTAACGCCCCTGTCAAGTGGTGGTACCGCCCAGTAATGGCGGTGGTACCACCAGGACTCCGGAAATCCGGGATGAGACACTTTTTTACTCTATTTTTGAAAGCCATTGGGGCCTATATATACCCCACCCTTTTCAGCATGAAAAGGCACCGAAGTGTGATTATAATCTTGAGTTATTGGAGTGTAAAAGTGTTGTAAACAAGTGCTAGAGTCCTCCTCCCTTTCTAAGTTTTTGAGATCATTCAAGAGAGGTGTGGGACTTGTAAGGGTTATCTCCTAAACCCGACAAAAGGAAAAAGAGCTGTAAAAGGTGATTGGTCTTCACCGATTGAAGGAATGCCTTTAGTAGACGCCGATGACCTCAACGGAGGAGGGATTCGAAAGTGGATGTAGGTCACATTGACCGAACCACTCTAAATTCTGGTTTGCATTTCGTTTTGAGCAATTTACTTTAACTACAAATCATTTCATAGCAAACTGCTTCTCCTCATCTTGCTTTCACTACGCTTATGCTCTCTTGCGTTTTAAGTTGCTATCTTTCCGAATCGATTTCCATTGAACGTACGAAATCTTTTACGAAATCCAAGAATTTTCCGCTGCATTAATTCACCCCTCCCCCCTTCTCCTCTTAGTGACGCTCTTGATCCTAACACATATATCACTAAAGCAACACCAAATGGGAATAGAAGCTGTGTGAAAGTCAGCTAAAGTCAGCTGCAAGTGAGTATGCAAGCCGAGAGGAAGCTGTGTCAATAGATAAATCCAGAAAGCAGTATGGAAGGAGGGCTTAGGGCATTAGCACTCGGCAGATAGGGATTTGGCAATGCCTGTGACGCCCCCCTTGCTCGAGATCCCTTTTTTCGAGCCTTCGCCGGACCAATCGACTTTTCTCTCTATCGTTTCGAGTTAGAGCTACCATGAATTCTGAAATGGAGTATTTATAGTTTTAATGATACACTAGATCCTAACTGTATATTAATTCGAGTGGCATTCTTACCTTTTTCCGCACCCTGCAGCTCGACACCTACGAAAAAGGGTCTAGTCTATACTCCCTTTAATAGCAAACTCTTAGTCACATTTGAAAGTTGTACAAGGAAGCAATGAGGCATCGACAACCTGACTCGCAATGGTAGCGTGGCGATGGCAGTAGGCTTATGCCACAAGAAATCCATAAGTCGACTAGCATGAGGCAACCAACTGCCCCTCAGTTAAAACAAATTGGCAGCACAAGGCAGGGTGGAATCCTTCGTAAGGTCAACACCAAATATTATTGATATTATTGATATTGATTCGCAAGCATATCCTCCACAAATAGTAAAGCAAGCATAGATTGACGATACATGTACAAAAGAAAAGAAAAAAGGATACTGAGAAAGCAATTGCAAAATGATTCAACTTCTAGAGGATTCCAATAAACACAGCCCAAGGTCTATATTATCATAGCATAATCTCCTCTATTCAAAAGTTTGGCATAAGCAGCCAACCTCACACACCGAAAGAGATCCATGACGTATATTTAGATGAGGAGTTGGCAGAATAGAAGGATTGGATCAAATCCTTCAAGAGATAGTGGGACGAATATGGGATGATACTGATGTGTGATAGTTAGATAGGGCCAACAAAACTGAGTATCATCAATTTTTTTGTTTATTGCAACAGACATATGGTTTTTCATAAGTCAGTTAATACTTCCGACATGATTTAAGATGCATAATGTGGTATAGGAGATCGGACCACAGCACATTGTCCAGATCAAGGTATGCAATTTCGAATAATATCGCCCGATACGGGCGGTACATACCGGTCCATCAGCTTACCGGTACACGGACCGCCCATTACCGAGCGAAACGAAAAAAAAAAAAAAATATATATATATATATATATATATATATATTTTATAACAGGCGATGCGACGTCGCCTTATATATATATATATATATAGAAACGAGGCAACATCGCATCGCCTCGGCGACGGTGCCCCGCGTGGGAGAAGGAAAAGGCGATGTCGCTGAGGCGATGTGACGTCGCCTTTATAATATTATATATATATATATATATATATATATATATATATATATATATATATATATATATATATATATATATATAGTTTCGTATCGTACCGAGCGAACGTCGAAACTTCGGTATGGTAAGAAATTGTATACTTTGGTCCAGATAGTCACCAACAATAGAGCCAATTTCAAGGTCAGTTTACAATTGATGGAAAAAAGAATAACATTATTTTGGACTTCATGTGCAGCTCATTACATGGATCTAGTGTTGAAAGGTATTTGTGAGCTACCATCAGTCAGCAAGTGTGTAGCTCGAGAATAGTCGATTACAAAGTTTATATATAATCATCAATGAGTTCACTCTTTAATAAAAAAGTATATAAATGGAGAGATACTAAGACTTGGAGTCAGTCAGTTTGCTGCAAATTTCATTATCTTGAAGACAATACAGCAAAAGAAGCAAGACCGCAAGACAATGGTCACCTCATAGGAATGGTCTGATTCTAAGTATTTGAGATCGAGTGACGAAAAAAAGATAGAAAAGACTATTCTTTCTTCTAAATTTTGGGATACTATAAAAGAAATCATAACAAAAGTGAAACCACTTTGCGTTGACCTTCATAAGGTCGATATGAACAAGTGTCCCTAAATGCCTTATCTTAAACACATGCTAATTACAGCAAGAGGAGGTTAAGAAAGTATTCAAAGATGATTTTAAGACCAAGTAATACTTACAAATCATCAATGGCAGGACTGAAGTTCATATGGACCAAGATATCCATAATGTAGATAAATTCATATTAAGTGTAATTTAATTTATAATTTCTTAATATTTAAAAAATTCTTACTAATAAAATTATGTCTTGCGGCGTATTATCTAAATCTATCCATTCAATTTCGATATAATCTTGGAACACGATCAAATTTATTATCGGTACTAAGAAATGTTATATATCGACTCTTATAAAAAACTATCAATGCTATTATGGAGGACCGATTATTTCGGGAAACAATTTGTTCATTCTTTGACGACGTAATTGTATCGTGTCATTATAATATGGATCCTGGTGAGAAAAAATTACACACATGTTAATTGTAAACTATATTTGATATTAATTATTTGTTCTGCTAATAAAGTCATATCTATATCCTTTTACAATTAGTGGTGGCTACAATTTGGAGGGGATGCTCCAAATTTAAGGAAGGTTGTCGTTCGTGTACTTTTGCAAATGATGACATCTAGTGGTTGTAAATGTAATTGGTCAACAATTGTATTGATTCACACGATGGTCCGCAACAGACTATTGTATAGACGGTTGGAGAAACTAGTATATATCCACTATAACATGCGGCTAAGGTTGCGATGTCCCGAGTTGGACAAGGAGCCAGAGGAAATAGAGATTGATCCCATCGAAGATTCAAAACCGATGTTAAAGTGGGTCGAAGCAAGGGAGAACCAAGAGGATCTTCTACTTGATAAGGTGGGAGATCCTCAACGTCCTTTATGTTTTATTATCGAGGCAATATAAGAAGATAAAGCATATCCCTAGTAAGAGGAAGATCCCCCTCGGTCAAAACGTGGCGGAAGGAGTTGGAAAACATTGAGTCAGACTACTTAAGGACCTAGAGACACCCAACCATCACAGTCGTCCGCCCAGCGTGCAAAGTCAAAGGCAAAGGGGGAGGCAATAACATTAGCCGCATCGTTGGAATGAATCGAGTTGCGCGATGAAACACTTCAATCGTATTCAATAAACCGCTCAGTCCAAAGACATGGTTGCAACGTGGGCAGTAATGCCTCACCATTGATGGTGGTGACATTGAGGAGTCGATGGTCCCGTCTACATAATTTAAGGGTGGTGCATGGACCAAGCAATATTTTACACATGCCACCTAAGATTCAAATCATGGAACTCAACGAAGTACTAGTCAAATTTATACATAGAAGGGAAAGACAGTGGATGATTTTAGGCAGATACGATAGAGCCTACACGACGTAGACACAAAGCAAAGCTCATCGTATTCACAGCCATCGTATTATGAAGAATCTTATGACCAACAATCATACGATAATAGTTGGTCATACTTTTCTAAGCATTAGTATGGTGATCAATCTTATGATTCGAAACAATAGATCAGTAACGAAAGTAAAAGTTCTTACATTATTCTTCATACTCTGCACCAATATATGCCATAATCATACTTACCCTAGGAGCTGCCTCGGACACGTGTGATCCACAACAATCAGTCTACGACCATAACCACATAGATGCACCAGTGGCATTCAGTGTATCAGTATACTTTGTCGTTGGATCAATTTCAAGATTGAGTCCAACAAACATATCAAATTGATATATAGATACATATGATCGAGGACCCTAATCCATCGCCCATAGAGTCCCGTCGTTCTTTTTGTTGATAGAACTAAGTATATTCATCGATTGATTACTTAATTCATTTGAACCTTAAAGTTTAAGTTGTTAAAATAAAATCTAACAATTCAAATCGTTTCTTTGTAGATAATTCAATATTAACGAAATGATGATTTGGAACGTACAACAAAGCTACTCCTCAAAGTCCAAAAAAGATATACATCACTATTCTTTTCTAATTTTAGATTATTTTGCTAAAATTATACTAAATTTATATTTATCTTCAACTTTAAAACGCTAATCTAACTTTTTTTTATTTTTGGAGCTATTTTTTATTTTTTTTTTGTACAGTTGGTACATCCCGACGTACCAACATATAGTACATCGGTACGCCCTGGTACATACTGTACCGACAACCAATCAGTACACCGGCATGGACCAATAAGACAAACCTCGCATCTTATAAGACTAGTTAGCCTTTTATTGGAAAACTTTCATCCTAGAAGACTTTGTGAGGTTATACCTCAACTATTCAGTGTTACCCATCTTAAAAAGAAAAAGATATTATTACAACAAGAAATTTAGGTACAAAGGTTTAAAATCCAACTTCATCAATCTAAATAGCTTTTTCTTAGAAAATTTTCATCAACGAAGAACAAATATGAACTTCTATGAAGTCCCATATGAAAGAAACTAACAATATATTACTCATCAAATCTATGAACTTCTATGAAGTTCTATAAGCCCTATATGAACTTCTATGAAGTTCCAAATGATAGCCCACATTGCTGCATGGATTAAATCGTGGATGTCGGCACTTGGGCTATGGTATGCCATATAAGTAGACTACAGTAGCAGCCTGACAATATAATAGCCAATCTCAGCCACATGGAGTTTACCATGCTCAATCAGGTCAAAAGTGGATCGACAATTTTGATACCATTAGAAACTTGATCAGTCAGGAATTAGACTGCTTGATTAAATTAATGCCTTCACCCTCAAAGCTTGACATTCTAGACTATATTTGCAATATGACATCAAAAGGCAAATCACAGGCATTCATTTTCTCAACCATTGTAACTGATCCTCTTTTCAGCTGTTGCTACCCTTTGCCAATGTTCAAGAATAGTTTCTTCCATTTTCCCTCAGCTGCTGATTGCTTGCCTACTCTTCAGCTGCACCTTTACAGTCAAATGTCTCTGTCCTAGTACAACTCCTTTCCCTCTTCTAAGTTCTATCTGGTCCATTTAGTACAACTCATTTGCTGCCACTTCATTGTAGGGTTTTACATTTCACCAGGACAACACACGGCAACCAGTTGACACATACTGGTTTCCCTATACCAAACACAGATTGTTACCATGATGTGTACCATCTGCAGAGGACTGACACACGATAAGTTGATTCTCATTCAATACAATTTTTTATCATGACTTTTTAGAATGTGCTGTAAATTATCAACATTCAGGTCCAGAAAATATAAGGCAATTTATGTTGTCTCACAAAACTTCCCTTCCAATTCAGAGGTACTAGTTAGCTATATCTTTCTGGTAACTGCTCCTAATTCTCAGTAATATCTTCTAGAATACCTCCCACCTATTGAATAGGTGTGAAATACCAATTCTATAGAACATGGTAAAATCTCCATTCTAGAACAGGATCATATGGGTTTAGGAAAAGGGATTGGAATCGGTCATATCAGATTAACAGGATAAGACCCAGCTAAAAGAAGGTTTTATATTAAAAATTAAAAACAAATACAAATTAAAGAAGAAAATTGCATATAATTTTAAATAAATATTTAAAATTTATTTTTATAACCATTTTCCTTGTCTATCATATGAATATGCTTGATTATCAAAATAAATAGACATTGATCAGGAGATCCAGCAAATCTTTGTCCACTTTTGCCATCTTTCGGTTAGGGAGTGGTCAATAAAATTTTTGAATTTTGAGGGAACAGATAAATACTCAACAGCTATCAACATATATCTTTAGATTGCAAATAATCTCTTAGAAAATTAAAAGAACCTGGATTGTAGGACTTAAAGTGTCCAAGTCGTCATGACAGCTAACTAAATAAAGAAAAAGAATCCATATTCCTTGTCTATCAATACAAATTCGCATACTGTCAGCATAATTACTTCTATGGATTTGAATGCCAAAGGTCAGCATGGCAAATGATATCTTACAACATCGGACCATTTGATGTTATCTACACTGTAAAAATGACATCAAGCAGTTGCATCTTGATGCTGTTCCTACAAAATGACATCAAGCATCTTTTTGAAAATCCAGGTTCAACATGATATAGTTAGAAACAAATCGGACTCATCTTTTACCAAATTAATGTATCAATTTAAATCATTAGAACTATGTCTAGATGTCTCCAAAATAATACTATGCAATATACTGTTGCATAGGAAATTATTACCTGCGCGACAAGCGCGACTAGCCGTGGATTGCTTGATTTTCCATAGAAAGCAAACGCAAACCTGAAAACAGAGTGGGATCTTACCAAATGCTAGATTCATATCCAATTGTTGTATAATGTGCAAGAGGCAAGCTACTTATTGACAAAAATTAAGCATATCAATGACAAAATAGGACTCAAAATTAATGTCATCACAAATATCTCTATTCATTCTTTTTTGGCAACAGTAGACGTGAAAAGGATTGCATGCAGAGTGCTAGGCAGTAAAAAGAAAAAACTATGCTGGTACAGCATGGGGCATTGTGGCCAACAAAATCCTCATTTTGAACCATGTCGACCATCAATACCATGTCAAGCCATTACAACACAGGTGCATGTTGCAAAATTAAAAATTTTTTATTTGAAAATTTGGTAAATAGCACAAAAATCTCAAACTAAAATAAGGACATTTAAGATCCACTTTTGGTATTGCAGTAGTAGTGCAAGTTCTCAACAGTATCAATACTCGTGCCTCTTTGATTCTATACATCTTAGCACTAAATTTTCTCAACATCTCAAAGTTCCACCAATTTAATTCCACTAGGCTCTAACAAGGACCACAAATACATTGCTCCACACCGCAAAGTAAATTAAGCAAAAAGGTAAGGATCAAAGATGATTTCAGACAAAAGAGTATTGTTGAAAAATGTGGATCTAAAATCCAAGGATCGTAATTTCGTACCGTACCAGTTTCGAGCGTAGCTCGGTATGAGACGGTACATAGTACCGAGCGGAACACCATGGTGTGTCGCTCGGTATATATATATATATATATATATAAGTTCAAAAAAAAAGGCGATGTTGCCTCCTTTTTCTACCCGCATGGGGAGAAGAAACCGAGGTTTCCTTCTCCCCGCGCAAAAAAGGGCGACGAGGCGACGTCACTGCCTCGTCGTCTCATTTCTTCTGTCCGCATGGGGAGAAGAAACACTGCCTTGACAATGCTCTGTTTCTTCTCCCTGCGATATGGCCGAGGCCTCGTTGACTTAGACGAGGAGGCGACATCTCATCTGCAACGTCTGACGAGGGAGGGCGACAACAGATCGAGATCGTCGAGGGAGAGCGGCATCGAATCTCCAAGCTTTCCCTTTTCTTCTCCCTCGGCTAATACCACCCGATAGCGAGTGGCGATAGTCGAAATCGACCGTCACCGATTGATTTAGGGTGGTAACGGGGCTAAAGCAGCCCCAATCGACGGTACCGCTAGGTAGCAAGCGATCCCCGTACTAATCTGCAGGTGGACCAGTATGTACCATCCGGTACGGGCAGTATTATTCGAAATTAAAATCCTTGCTAAAACCTACACTTATCGCACAGAAGAATCACGGCAGACCCTGCTTAGAGGTAGCTACAAGATGGTATTTAGCTCCACCCACAGCTACATTCATTATTATTTAAGGGCAATAATAATCTGATTAACCACTTGTATGCTGGTCTTGTTAAAATTTCCTATCCCTTTATATCATCGTTTTTATATTGGTTGGCTATATTTTGACAATGCACCATGCATCACCTTTGTACTCCTGCAAACTAAACTAAATGAGTTTGGCTTCAATGAGCTGATGTATAGACAAATCGCAGACTCTCAAGTAAAAAACTAGCAACTATCCTCTCAGATTCCTAAATGTATTCACATGCAGTTATATTTTTCCCCCTAAAATCAACCAATTTGTCTCAAAGAACAGCATCATATTAAGATGTGGCATTGAAAAAAAAACTTCCCATACACCATTTCTTTGAAAATTCTGAGACTTTTTTCTATTCCCTCAAACTCCAGGTTGAGATCAAAGTTTAAATAGGAATCGAGATCAAGATCAGCTAAGTTGTCCAAAATAAATGATTTTAAAGCCAAGCATTTATTTGTCTTAGTTACCATTTTAAATATCTGTTGATTTTTTATTTCTTAGAGATCTGTTAAGCTATAGAAGGGTGTGGTTTGCCTCCTATTAAATATCTGTTGAAAAAGGAAAGATGACAAAAGCTCTTATTCCAACAAACCCAGAAAAGAAAGAGGAAAATTGGGCAAAATTTTGACTGCTTCATGTAGACCTCCTCAAAGTCACCATGGTTGAAGGTGTTTTGTACATCTAGTTGATGTAGATGCCAGCCATGAGAGACAACATACCTTTTTGAATGCAGACTAGGGGAGGAGGGAGAGTTTTGATAAAAGGGTCTTCTTCTGTCTATTGCTCTTTTAACAAACATCCTTGGTGCACATATCCCGTGGCCTTTCAAAGAGAAGGTTGGGTTGAACCATTGAATGCTTTCATTTACAGGGCAAATAAACTGAAGGACTTTGATCTAGCCACTAAATTGTGCCCTCATTGGCATTGGATGGCTCGGACAAAAAATTTGTTAGCAATTAACAATTCAGATGAGAATCTTCTTATAATATAGCCGATACTTTGGATGTGAGCTGATAAAAGTTATGAGATTCTGCTCATTTAATTGGAACAACTTTTCTTATAATTATTACACTTTCATATTTGATGGTATTAACTAAATGACTCCAAAAGGACTTCAACATATTAATATACCAGAAGATTGGCAGGTAAAAGAAACAAACAGGAAGATTCAATACAATAAATGTGGAAATGCAGCAAATCATTAGCACCTGTTATAAACTTCATTAATAATATAGAACAAAAGAAAAAAAAATCATGAATGTCAAAAGTAACATATCTATGTAAAATATTTCATCAACATGATAAATAAGATTTCTAGCACCAGAAAGACTGCAATTTATGCACTTAGCGCCAGAAAATAAAGGTAAGCAATTCATGAAATCAAGAGAAATGTAAAAGTTCATGATTATGATACAACAATAACAATTTTGATTCCTTCATCCAAGAATCAAAAACTTTAACTATAATCTACTAACCGCTTAAGGCGTAGCATTGATCGATATAAAGCAATAAAAATGCGAGTGCTTCCAATGACCTCCTGCATTAGATACAACAATGGTTTATTGTAAACTATGTAAAAGCTCATAAAATAGTGTGCATCAGACTGGAATTTATGAGATTTTCTTTCTTGATAGTTGATACAAAAAAATAAGGAGCTAACATTTTACGTACAAGTATCAGACAATCATTTAAATTATATACAATCACTTGTTCCTCTAAACTTCCACCACGGACACAAGTGGTCTCAAGCTGCACGCTTATACCTAAGAAGCCCCATTAAGGATATGCAGCTCCAGATGACCGCATATAATAAAAGGAAGGCACCAGATGTGGAAAAAGACAAACCACAATATCTGGTCCATTTATGATGGTGCAAGTGAACATTTAATCTAAGCCTTGATATGAAAAAGATGTTTAGTCTCACCTCATCAGTTGGAAATATAAATGTCGATGGCCTCAAATTATGATAATCTTTTAAACAATCCAAAGGCTTGAATCCCAGAAGACGAAGGTGGCTATTTGAAACCTTCTTTACTTCAAGTATCTGATCCTTAGAAAATTGAACCATCTGACTGCAGAAATATCACATTAGAAGGTAATGGCCCATAAAAAGGAATTGACAAACAATATAAACCCACAGATGCACTAGAAAGAACTCATAAGTAAAACTAGAAGACATATATGGTATATCACAAGCAATTAACATCAACAAAAATTCATAAGCATCAAGCAATTACCCATTCATATTCTTTATCGGACTAGGAGGATATGAACACAGCTAATATTCCTGTTCTTTTAGCATCCTCATGCTAACCCATCCAAATGGACAAATTGTCACATCAGTTTCCAGACATGATCCAACAAAGGTAGTTGTAAAGGTTCATCGTACCGGTCCATACCGGTGTACCGACCATGTGTCGATACAGTGCATACCGAGGCGTACCAACATACCATATGTCGATATGCTAGGTCATACCAATGGCATGCCAAAAATGACTCCAAAAATACCTAAAAATAAAGAAAAGTTAGATTAGGGTTCCAAAGTTGAAAATAAATATAAATTTAGTATAATTTTAGCAAAAATAATCTAAATTAGGAAAGAATAGTGACACATATCTTTTTCAAACTTTAATGAGAGGTTTTGTGGTATGTTCTGGACCGTCCTTCCATTAATATTGAATTATCTACAAAGAAATAATATGAATTATAAATTTTTTTTTAACAACATAAACTTTAAGGTTCAAATGAATCAAGTACTCAAGCGACGGATATACTTGGTTCTACCACAAAAAAAAACAATGGGACTCCACGGGTGGTAGATCGGGGTCCTTGATCCTATGAATTTGTATATCAATTTGATATTTTTGTCAAACCCAATGCTAAAATTGATCCCATGACATAATATACTAATACATTGCAGTGATTTAAAAAGGCGCTCGGATGCTCGCCTAGGCGCTCGGGCAAGGCGAGGCGAGGCCCGAGCACCTCGCTTCACTTCCAGGTGGCGCAGTTCAAAGAGGCGAGCGCCTAGGCCCGAGCACCTCGCTTCACTTCCAGGTGGCGCGGTTCAAAGAGGCGCCGCCTAGGCGCTCGCCCAAGCCCAAGCGCTGGGCGCTTCGGGCGAGCGCCTAGGTTAAACCAGGCTATCGAACCAGCGTTTTAGGTCTAGTTCGGTCTCCGATGCTTTAGTTGGTTCAATCGAACCAACTAAAGCACCGATATCAGCTGTCGCTGCCCAACCCTAACACTGCTCGTTGCGGCTGCCACTCCCGCTGCTATCGTTGCTCGCTACCGCTCCCACTGCTCGTCGCTCCTACTCCCGCTCCCACTGCTCGCCGCTACCGTTGCTTGTTGTCGATGTAGCTGTCACTGCTCGCTGCTGCTGCCGCTGTCGCCGCTCACCGCTACTACTACCGCTTCCTCTTTTCTCAGTTAGCACCCCCTTACACTCCTCTTCCTTCTTCTCCTTCTGTATACAGTTAACAATATACTAATAATAATATTTGTATTTATTAGATTAATTTGACATAATGATTTTGTATCTTAGATTTTCTTAATTTAATAGCATATTTTTATTTAAAAATTTAAATAATTATATTTATTAATTATATTATATATTTTTATATTTTAGCGCCTCGCTTCGCTCGGGCGAGCGCCTAGCGCCTCGGGCGTTTTTGGACCTTAGTGCCCGCCTAGCGCTTTTTAAATCACTGATATATTGTATGTCATAGTGCATCAATATGGCGATAGTCGTAGTTTGATCATCGTGGATCACATGTGTCTGAGGCGAATCCTGAGGCAAATACGATTATGGCATGTATTGGTGTGAAGCATGAAAAATAATGTCGGAACTTCTACTTTTGCCACTAACTTGCAACTCTGTATCATAAGATCAATCACCGTACTACTACTCGGAAAAGTATGGCCAACTATCACCGTATTGTTGTTAGCCGTAAGATTCTCCATAATATGATGCGCTTCGCTCTATATCTATATCGTGTAGACTCTGTCGCATCTGCTCAAAATCAGCCAATGTCTTCCCCTTTTGTGTATAAACTTAACCAGTACCTCATTGAGTTCCATAATTCGAATCTTAGGTGGCATGTGTAAAATACTACTCCTCAGTCCATGCATCACGGGACCATCGACTTCTCGATGTCATCGCCATCATCGGTCGAGGAATTATTGTCCATGTTGCTACCATGTCTCTAGACTGAGAGGGTTGTTGAATATGATTGAGATGGTGTTTCATCGCCCGACTTGATTTTTTCCAATGGTGCGACTAACGCTCCTGCCTTTGCCTTTGCACATTAGGCGAACGATTGTAACGGTTGAGTGTCTCTAATTACTCGAGTAGTCTGACTCGATGTTGTCTAGCTCCTTTCGCCACCTTCTGACCGAGGGGAATCTTCCTCTTGTTGGGGATATGCTTCATCTTCTTCTATTGCCTTAGTGATAAAACACGAAGGACGTTGAGGATCTCCCACATCATCAAGTAGAGGATCCTCTTGGTTCTCCATTGGTTCAACCCACTCTAACATTGACTCTAAATCTTCATTGTAGAATTGGAGATCGATAGGATCAATCTCTATTTCCTCTAGCTCCTTGTCCAAATCGACACACCACAACCTTAGCTGCATGTTATAGAAAGCATATACTAGTTTATCCAACCACAATAGTCAGTTATGGACCTTTATGTAAATCAATACGAATGTTGACCAGTTACATTCGCAACAACTAGATGTCGTCAGCAAATGTATACGGACAACAACCTTCCTTAAATTTGTAGCTATCACTCGACTGCAAAAAGATATAAATAAGACTTTATTAGCATAATAAATAATTGATATCAAATATAGTCTATAATTAACATGTGCGTAACTTTTTTTCACTGGGATCCATATTATAACGGCACGATACAACTACAAAGCCAAAGAATGAATCAATTGTTTCCCGGAATAATTGGCCTCCATAATAGCATCAGTTGCATCGGTAGTGTTTGACAAGAGTCGATATATCACATTTCTTAGTGCTAACAATAAATCTAATCGTGTTTCAAGACTACACCGAAATTGAATGACTGCATTTAGATCTTATGGTGCAAGACAAATAATTTTGTTAGTAAGAATTTTTTAATATTAACAAATTATGAATTAAATTATACTGAATATGAATTTACCTGCATTATGAATATCTTAATCCATATAAACTTCAATCCTACGATCATTGATATGTAAGTATGGCCAGGCCATAAATCAATCTTTGCATGGTTTCTTGACCTCCTCTCTTGTTGTCATTAGCATGTCTAAAATAAGACATTTGGGGACGCTTGTCCATATCGACTTTACGGAGGAAAACGTAAAGTGGTTTCATTCCTATTATGATTTCTTTCATGGTATCCCAAAATCTAGAAGAAAGAATAGTCTTTTTCGTTTTTTTTTCCATCGCTCAATCTCAAATCCATAGAATCAGACCATTCCTATATGGTGACCATTGCCTTGAGACCCTGCCTCTTTTGTTTTATTGACTTTAAGATAATGAAATTTGTAGTAAACCGAGTGACTCCATGTATGAGTATCTTACTATTTATATACTTCCGTATTAAAGATTAGACCCAATGATGACTATATATAAGCTTTATGATCGATTGTGCTCAAGCTACAAACTTGTTGGCTAATGGTAGCTTTATGATCCATGCAATAAACTACATATGGAGTCCAAAACAATTTTTTTCTTTTTTCCATTGGTGATTATCTGGATAATGTACTATCATCCGATCTCCTTTACTACGGTGTCCATTTCAATATAGTTTGTATCTTGAATATTGTCAAAAGTATTAACTAACTTGTGAAAAACCACCCATCTATTACAATAAATAAGAAAATTGATTATACTCATTTTTGTCAACCCTGTCCAACTGCCACACAATAGTGTCACCCCATATTCATCGCATTGCCTCTTGAAAGATTTAATCTAATCCTTTAATTCTGCCACCTCCCTATCTAAATATACGTCATAGATCTCCTTAGGTATCAGAGGTTGAATCCCCGTGCTAGACTACTGAATAAAGGAGATTATGTTATAATAATATGGACTATGGGTTGTGTTTGTTGGAATCCCGTGGAAGTTGAATCACTTTACGATTGCCTTCTCAATATCCCATTTATTTTCTTTTGTATATACATCATCAATCCATGTCTACTTCGCTATTTGTGCAGCATAGGCTTGCGGATCAATATCAATAATATCTAGTGTTGACTACCTGCCAAGTCCTCTCATAAATCTATGAATTCCAACATACCTCATGCTACCAATTTGGCTTAACTAAGGAGGGGCAATTAGTTATCTCATGCTAGTCGACCTCTGGATTCCTTATGGCACAAGCCCACTGCCATCGCTATATTCTCATTGAGTTAGGTCGTCGATGTCTCATTGCTTCCTCATACATGTACTAATGCCCTAGTGATGCACAAATACCAGCTCTGAGATCCGGGTCGATTTCATCATCGTAACCCTCATATTCATCATAAACCAGCTTCTACATAGCCCTATAGTATTCTTCCTTAGCTCTTGCTTTCTTTTTCATTGTATCTTCCCTTGCTTGTTGTAACTTGTCTTGAAAGGATTTATGGACCTTCATCGGAACCTTCGGCCATTTTGCAACATCAAGACACGCCAGCCATTTTGCAACATTGAATTAACTCAAATATTGGTCAAATTTTAATTAAATCATCATTAAAATCACTAATTACAGTATTAAAAATCTTAATTAAAGCTTGATTGCACCTATTATGCCATCATAAATATATAAATCACCTTAATATGCATGAAATACAAAGATTTAACCCATTAAGTGTCTAATTTCAAAAAAATCAACATTAAACACACTAATCACAATATTAAAGACCTTAATTACTCCTTAATTAACACTATTCTACCATCAAAAACATATCAACCAACATATTAGGCATTAAGTCATTAACGACATAGAATAGGCTTAATCATCACATAAATCAATAAAAATCTAGAAAGAGAAAACATACCTCTTGATTAAAGTGTTCTTCCTCTTAATCCTCTCAAATTAGCCTTCCAATTTCAATCCACAAATCATAGCTTTGTTGAATTTAGGAGAGTGAAAATATGAGAATGAGAGAGAGAAGTGAGTGAGAAAGAGTTTGAGAGAGCGAAACAAATTGAAAGAGGTGAAAGGAAAGGATTTAAAGACCTTTTCCTAATGGTTCAAATGATTAGTTTAATCGTTTGAAAAAGGGCAATCTTAGCCCTTGATCAGTAACGATCGAAATCCGACTGTTACCGGTACATACCGATCGGTAACAATCAGATTTCGATAGTTGGCGATCAGTACAGACCCTATATCAGGCGATACAGAGTCATGTAACGATACCACCCAGCAAGGTTCGTCGTACCGTACCGGCGTTTCGACCCGGGCTCGGTACGGTACGGTGTACCGAGCGGTACACCTGATTTCACTGATTTAACCCTTCGAAAATACCTGAAAATTAAAAAAAAAGTTAGGATAGGGTTTTCAAGTTATGAATAAATATAATAATAGTATAAGTTTAGCAAAATCAATGTAAATTAGGTAAGAATAGTATCACATATCTTTTTCGGGCTTCGAGGTAGTCTTGTTCGAGGTTCGTATTTCAACCCGTTATAGATTGAAATATCTACAGAAAAATCAGTTGAATTGTTAGACTATTTTGTTACAATATAAAATCTAAAATTCAAATGAATTAAATAATCACGTATCTAGATATACCTGATTGTTGATTCTACCACCAAAACGAACGACGAGCCTCCACGGGTGGTGGATCGAGGTCCTCGATCCGATACATATCAATATGATACGTTTGTTAGACTCAATCATGAAATTGATCCCATGACATAGTGTATTGATACACCGTATGCCATTGATGCATCAATGTGGTGCTGATCGTAGATTGATCGTCATGAATCATATTTGTCCGAGGCAGCTCTTGAGGCATATATTGGTGTTGTTCTATATCATGCTGTTGCTTAGATAAGGATGACCAACTATCACCATACTGTTGTTGCTCATATCATTCGCCATAATACGATGGCTGTGAATACGATGAGCCTCTTTCTGTGTCTATATCATGTATGCTCTGTCGCATTTGTTTATATTCATCCACTGCCTTCCCCTTCCCCTTCCCCTTCCGCGCATAAACTTAACCAGTACCTTGTCGAGTTCCATGATCTGAATCTTGAGTGGCAAGTGTAAAATATTGCTCCTCAGTCCATTCACCACCCTCAAGTTGTGTAGACGAGACTAACGACTGCCCGGCATCACCACCATCATCTGTCGAGGCACTGCTGTCTGTGTTGCTGTCATGTCTCTGGACCGAGCGAGAAAGAGAATGTGATTGTGAAGGTGTCTCGTCGCCCGACTCGATTCTTTCCAACGATGCAACTGATGCTACTGCCTTCCCCTTCCTCTTAATCTTCCCAAATTAGCCTCGATTGAATTCACAAATCGTTGTTTTATAGAGTTTAGGAGAGAAAAAAAAAAGTTTGAGAGAGAGTTTAAAAGAGTATAATGAAATAGGGGAGAGAAGAATGGTTTAAATAGGACGAGAAAGGGCTCCAACGGTCAAATTAACCGTTGGAGCACTGTAGCACTGCTACAATGCGGTAACGGTCGATTTCGACCGTTACCGAGTGGTACCGGGCGGTATCGAGTGGTGTCGGGCGGTAACGATCGAAATTTCGATCGTTACCACCCGATATTACCCCATATCGTCCGATACGGGGTTTTTTTGGGCGTACCGCCCGATAGCGGGCGGTCCGCGTACCGATAGCCTGTCGGACCGGTACATACTGCCCGTACCGAGCGGTACGATTCGGTATGGCAGACCTTGCCACCCAATATAGGGCAATCCGTATACCGATCCCCTATCGAACCGGTACGTACCACCTGTACCGAGCAATACGTTTCAGCACAACAAACCCCTATTGTACAATAAGAAAGATTTTCTCTAACAAAAGGATAAAATTTTAAAATTAGCAAAAATGCAGAAATTGAGCACCACTACTAAGCTTGATAGCATCACAACAATTCTAATTTCCTGTATATTTCTTTTGATGATATTGTCTAACCCTCATAATTAATACAATATGCAAGCAAGCAGTCCCAATTGTAGCTCATTTTGCTCGTACCTATGAAATGAGCCACGATTCCCTAGTTTTGCCTTTCTAGGGTGAACTCCAAAAAGTGCCTCACCTTTGGCTCTTTATTAGATCTTGACTCTCAACTCTTCTCAAATCTTCAACCAATGTGTGATTAGATGTGACATTATTAGTTGTCATCATATACAAGCACAAATATGATAGGTTGTTTTTAAACAACCTCCAAGCCCACCCTATTATCTTTTAAAATTATCTAAATAATATAGATAACATGCATAATGAACATCATTCACATACTCTGCATGGATCAATGTTCACATCTATTCCACCAAAATTGTGTTGGCTTTCAACTACTTAAACCTAA
Organism: Musa acuminata AAA Group; assembly: GCF_036884655.1. Taxonomy (NCBI): domain Eukaryota; kingdom Viridiplantae; phylum Streptophyta; class Magnoliopsida; order Zingiberales; family Musaceae; genus Musa; species Musa acuminata. The sequence continues at coordinate 28,039,150 of NC_088330.1, forward strand.
CTTCTTTTTCCCCCACAATTAAAATTTCAATCTTCATACAAAATTTAATAAAAAAATATGATGCATTGTTTAAATACTAAAGATTTTTCAAATTTGCAGCTAGTTTCATTAACAAGGTCCATGCCCAGCTTTTGCACCAGCAGGAAGTAAAAATTCAACGTAATGATTGCACCACTGAAAGAAGACTTACAACCAACTGACCAAGAAAAGCTGGAGGACCTTACCCGAATATCAAGTGTTTAAGTGTGTCAACATGATTTAAATAAGAGTTGATGGCTTGTGTGTTCATATAAGTAGGTCAGTGTGCATGCATGGAAAGAAAAAAGTGTGATCTTATTAAACTTGAAGGGAAGAAAAGGAATGATACTAACTTTTTGTAAGGGTGAAAAAGTTTCGATGGTTCCTGAATTAAAGCACCAGTGTCTGCACAGATAAAGGACCTTTCTGTCTGCAAAAAATGTGACATAGTAAAGAAAAGTTCAAGACCAAAAACATGCTGAATATGATTCAAGTAATAACATGAAAAATTTATCCCTTCTGAAGACTGAATTTCAAGTACTCAGCCATTACTAAAAAAATCGAACATTGCAAAATTACTTATTGTATCAATATGCAAGAAGATATATCTGTATGAACTTGGTAATATTTTAGACTGTTTGTTAACTTAACTAGGTGTAGTAAATAACTTCCAGTGCAATAAGGAAAAATAAAATTACTAAAAGAGTATACTATGCTTCATACCAAAATAAAAGTAATTTGACAGTTTAAAAAGAAAATTATTACCCAGAAACGACAAAGGAACACACAGAAGCAGGCATATTAAACTATGAATAAGCAATTTCCATATTTATGGTTGTATGTTTGATTTCAACTTATGCCAAATATTATCAAGATCTTGCAATTAAATAATATGGATTATCTTGGCCCTCAAGATAAATTTTGAATATTTTAATAAGATTTGATGGACAAAGCCAATTTGTTTAACAAATAGGAGTATTTCATGGACAAAGGTAAATTTTGTTTAAAAAGATTTGACTTGATTGCATTAAAAAATTGTGATATTGAATATTGACTTATTAAAAAAGCCAATTTAGTTATTTACACCTTAAGGATAGAGACATAATAAAAAATAATTATTTGATTATTGAACAAGTTGGAGTGGGTCCGAAAGGACTTGTTTCTTCTCTATTTATGTTGGATGTGATGCTTTCTTATCATTCATTAACAAATTTTCAGCCAATTCATGTTTTATAACATTTTCCAAATTTCCAAATTGTATAAGCTTTAAATGACACCATAAAATAATAATTCCTAGAATTCATAATTCAGTGCTAATCCAAACCAACCTCTTGCCCTCTATGATTTACTCAGTTACAAACAAAAGATATATTAGCCACTGAATGGATATACTAAGTGCAATGAGATAAAATTAAATATAGTCAGAGCTCATAATATCTCGAAAGAAAGAATTGTCTTTTGTGTCATAGTTGTAACTAGTCAGATAACAACAAATAAAAGCAACAGAATGATAGGTTGGCTACATAGAATCTTTTCATCATTGAGCTCTACTAAGACTCTGAGAGTAACATCAGTAACCATATCAATCTATCAAATCTTAGATTTTTCATCTACCTCTCCTAGCATCAGCAATCTAAATTAAATCCCTCGCACACTAAATATATTAAGGGGTCATTTTAGGCATGTTCAAACCATTTTAAATACATTTTATATATTTTATATTTAATTGATACAAAGTAAGAACTCTATGACTTGACCCATTATGAATTTAAAAAGTATAAACTTAAAGCTAATCATACATGCAATCTGGCCTAATCCAACAACGTCAACATTCATACCTTTTAATAAATTAATATTAACTACAAGAAACCCCATGATTTGCCAAAATCAACCATATATATGAGAAGAAACTCCAGTAACTTGTTTCGAAGTTAATAAAAAGTTAAAAACCATAAGCAACTGTTGATGTTCTCTACAAAGTTTTTTTCAATTAATTGATTCAGTAAATAATAACTTATATGCTCAATCTTCTCAACACAAAAACCAAAATGATTTGTTAAAAATACTCATTTTGTACCTTACTCATAGTTCAGTAACTCTCTCCTAAAGGAAGCAAATCAATGATTTTCTAAACAAAGCAAGATAAAAAAAAATATCCAAGATAATTAATTTCGGATACTATAATACTACAGAATTTAATGCGGCATGTATGGTTGTATTCTGGCACTATTTTCTATCTCAGAAAAAACAAATTTCACCAGAAATTCTACAAACACACAGAAACAACCTATCTACCTTAAGATAGTATATTACCCTCAATAGAATAGCCCTTAAAAATTACAAGTTGTTTGATTCCTTAGCTACATTCTAAGAAGCATGGACATAGGCATGACACGATACGGATACAACGACATGTCACTTTTAAAAAAATTGGGATACGGACATGGCATGGGCACATGTGTGTGTGTATATTATTTATTTATAATATTAAATTAAAAAGATAAATTTTATAATATTTATAATTAAATTTATTGAGTATTAAGTTATAACATCAAGTAAATATATGTAACCTATCAATTTTTTAACCTATACCTCCTATAAGGGCGAAAGAGGCTAATGTAGGTAAAACTCATAATTCTAAAAATGAGGGGGGGAAAAGCTTTAATCATCACTTTAACCTATTAAGTTTTTAATCTATTAAGTTTTTCTCATCACATATTAGAATAATGGGCGAACTGTTGCGAAGTGAAAAGCTTTAATCTTGCAACGCAGCAGGCTTCGCCGATGATAGTCAATGGTTCGCTGAGGGTGGTATGTGTCCTCTCCATCGATGCCACTAGCATCAACCTCGCTGGCATCGCTTTTTCCCAACTCGAGGCATCCCTCGGCAAACAGGCTGGTAAACCCAATGCCTGCATGGCTGATTTCTTCGACCTCACAACCGGGTCAGGCACTAAAGGAGTCATCTCCGCCCTCTTTATACAGGGCCATGACAGTCGGCCCTTGTTCTTTGTCACTGAAGCCCTACACCTACTCGCTAAGCACGATCGTCACCGCACCACTTCGACTAGCCAACGGAAGGGAATCTTGGTGGGGCGGCCTCTAATGGTCAAGGGACTGCTCCAACGGGTGTTCACCTATTCGAGGACACGATGCTATGGGACGCCCTAAAGTGTGCTCATCCCTTGCTACAACCTGGCGACGAGGGCACCCTTCTTTTTGTCACAGATAGATGTCGTCGAGGAACGCTGAGGACACGACCGCGCAAGGCAAGCAATGATACCTCTGCACCTAGAGACGTTGACAACGATATTGCAGTTGTCACCGAGGCAGGTGCCCAAGCGGATGGAGTCATTGTTGGTTGACAAAGGGAAGCCAGCGGAGATGGTGGTGATGGTGGTGACAGCAGGTGTGGTGGAGGAAGTTGAGGAGGGGAGTGAAGCTATGGCGGCGATAGTTGGTGATGCTAAGGAGGAGGAGGATGTCGTCCATGCAACTCAGCACCGCATGAGAACCACGGAGCGGTGAGGAAGGGTGCGAGTACAACACGAATACGTCGCAGCCAAAATAAATAATTAAATTAATAAAATAGACACGTGTCCGGTTTGGTGTGTCAGTGCTTCATAGGCTACATTATACTGCAGATCCTCATGTTCAGAATTGTGATTGGTAAACATGTATAGTTGATGACAGTTAGATGATATTCAGAGCCCAAGAAAGGCAAGTAACAGAAATAAAAGTTGGCATTTGAAAGATACCTGTAATGGAAGATTAGTGACAGAATCAAGCCACATAGTTGCCCCTGAGAAGAGAAACCAACAAACATCTTCAGTGACTAGAAGCAGAATAGAACCATGGATAACTATCAGTTTATTTGTACAATACTATCTTCAAGAGTATTTTACTTAATGGATGAGGGCATACCTGGTAAGGTTGGACGGATTAAAGCATAAGTATTTACTTGAATAGAGATACCATTTGCTATTGAAAATGTAAGTGTTCTTACTTTTCGCTTCTTGAAAATTCTTTTTCTCAACTGATCTTTCATATCCTCAAGTCTGCAATATACAGCCACCAGATTCAATTGTAATTATTGCCAGGAAATCTAACATTTGATGCCTTATACAGCATTTCAGAGCTATATACAGAATTTCACCAGATGCAATATACAGCCACCAGATTCAACAAAATCTTTCATTCAAGAAATCAGACAGCATTTCATAGCTTTAAATTCAAGGAAGAGAATTCAACAAAATTTGCAACTGTGTAATAGCTAGAATTCATGCAAAAAAACATAACAACACCTGAATAAGTAATGTTGCAAAACTGAAACACATTACTGTCAGAACAGAGCATGCACTACAAGCATCATCATGAAGCAACTAGCACCCAGCTAGCAGCACCTAGAATTCTTGGCTCATTAGCTGCTGTGACTGGCATTTTCCTTGCCAGTTGCCATGTCTTAATCCAAAACAATATCTTATTCTCAATTTATTTCAATAAAGACCAGGAGATATATTAATGCTATCATGGTTCTATTGTTTTCTCTAAATAGACATATTGATCACTAGATAAAACAGTACACTTCAATAGGCATACGTCAGAAGTACTATCACAAGATTCACAACAAAAGATTGTCAAATCAAGAAAGAAATTTTTTCTGGTAAGAATATGGTGGGACTTAATTATGACAAATTGCCAATTAGATTTCTTCTGTGGATTGAAAGACGTTATTGGAGGTTTTCTTACTTCAGATATTCATCAAGTTACTTCATGACTGTAGCCTATCAACGTTCACCATTTGTTCAGAATGCACAATCCGGAGGCTCATGAAATAAATTGTGCTTAAACTTGTCCAAGTAGCACACAACAAGAACTGCTAAAATACCCCCCACCAACTCAGGAAAGAAATAGCCTAAAAGAAACAATTCACATTCAAGAAGGATCTAAAATAAAAACTCTCCCACATGTATAATGTGTTAACTTCTATGCAATTATGTCATGAAAAATTATAAACAGTCACACAAGATGCTTAAGATCACAAATATAAACTAAAAACAAAGTTATCAAAGGATATTATGAGGAAACTTCACAAAAGATGATGAAATTAGTGTTCTGGAATTATTACTTTTCACTTGCTGATGGCAAGAACTGAGATATGTCAGTACCCTCCAATCCAATCATGTCCTGCAACACAAACTTTTAATAAGAATGCCAGTACAGATGAAATTGAAAATTCATTATTTTAAATTAACATAAATAGTTGGCTTATTATTATTGAGAGTTTTAACATACAGCATAGAACATAGATACGTTGAACTCCTCATCTGGCCTACTCAGTGGAAGAAGTTCAAACGAGATGCCAAGGTCTTGTGCATCCTACAAAATAAAGTTATATAAGAATATAACTTCTTGATAAAATCCGCCGTGAAAGATACACCATAAAATAACCACACTCTGCATGTAAACACATAAACAGTGATACTTTTGCACGTTGTGTTGTTGTCCTGATCATATCTGCTTTCATTGCACCCGTCATACTACCAAATGGATCATCATCATTGGTGAAAATAAGAATTCTCTTACTAGAGGTTTTCACAGAGCTGGCATAACAGCAAAAGTGGTCAGTGGAAAAGTTGAAATAAAACAGATGCTAGATGCCTAATGCTGTTTGAGATAACACAAGGGGGAATTCAGTGCAAATCCTACCCCTTGCGCAGCAACGCCTGTGCAACCCAAAAAGCATTATACAAGGAATTCTCCCTAGATCCTGGTAAAACTCCATATCGACTTCCAATTGTGCTCATAAATTTGTCTGCCATATGACACAGTGGTGTTAACATTCCAGAAGAGCCACAGTTCTCAACAATGAAGTTGATGTTGACTTAGCTGATAGCATTCACATACATTGGAAAGACAATACAAGATGTTGCCAATTAGATTTTAAGCCAGTTGACAGAAAGCATGAGAACTTACAAATTACACCTATGTATATTGTAAATATTATAATACAAGATATAGATGAATAGACAACAACTCGAAAATGAGACCCTCCTATATGCAGCCTGCTTCATGAATTTTTTACGTTCAACCACCATTACCTCCTTCCTCTTCTAACTATAAAAAAGACCCATAAAATTTTTCTGGAAAACTCATGCACAGATTGTCAGTGCCCTTATTTTCTGATCTCTGCTGACTTATTGTAGCAACCTTGATACCGTTGACAGGGGAGTCAGCACGGCCAGGTCACGTCTCGAAAGCGCAAACTCATCTTAGGCACCCACGTGGCGCTCCAGGATGTGAGATGGGAGAGGCGAATCCGGATGGCGCGATCCCGAGCTGCTGTTTGTATGCTCGTGGTGGGTATTGCGCTAGACAGAGATGGTTGTCCACCTCGAGGTTCTAGAGCCAACCCGAGGAGTGCCTTGGCCTCACTGAGGTTCCTACACAAGAGGTCAACGTCGGGGAAGTTCTCGACTCGACCCCTCCGATGGTAAAATCAGTGACGGAATGGGAATAATCGGAATTTGTTTCCTCCCCCGCTCAAATCCTGGGGGCTGGCTTTTATACCTAGGGAGTCATTGGCGAGAGGCGAGTAACTCTTCTCCCCAATCTGTGGTTCTTCGGGGGCTTATTTATGTCGACGGTCGGCTGGTACACTTCACCGTGACGCACCGTTTGCGAAGGACGACCGCGGGGGCGTGTATATTTGTTCTGGACTTTATGGGATAAGCAGGCAACGGTTGTCTGCGCCAGGCGACTAGGAAAAAGGCGGAAACGAGCCTCGCCTCAAGGGATTAATGCTCCTTGCGGGCATGCAGCTGGAAAATGGGGAGATAGGCTCCGTCGTCTAGGATTAATGCTCCCTGCAGTCGGGCGTGCGACCTTTCGCAAAATTGCAGTTGGTAGGGGGTGAAAGGTCGCTTCCCTGCCGTTTGCCGCAGGGAGGGGGAGACGCGTGGTCTCCTCTGTCCTCGTCACTACGTAGAGTGGGTAGCTGGGTGGATCAGCATATCAAGGTTGGCGTCACCTTATTCCCTATCACTTACTAATCCTAAATGCCAGAAATAAGATATCTTTTTCAGTTTGTCCACAATTCTATATACTTCAATTTTATGCTTGATTGATCACAACCACTACCAACAACACTGTTAATTCTTTCTCAATTACTTGTTGCTTTCTTTCATTTTTCTTCTTCCTCTTTGCAGCGTCGAAGGCGTGTTATGGCCATGGGGAACCAAGTCCCCTCAGTTTCTGGAAAACATGCATTCCAAATTCGCAAAGATCTAAATGACTGAAGTGGGCCCTAGGACCCTTGCTTCCGAGGAAAGAAAAGGAATCTATTCATAAAAATATGCTCACACCCCTCTCCAATAACTTGGACAACCTGCCAAAAGCCTTACCAAACGCAATAAATAGTTGAGGAATCCCAAATGATAGGTGAACTTCTTCCTAAAAACAATGTTGTTGCTTACCAAAGGATACTAGAAAAAAATCACAATCAAAAGATACCCAACTCCTGAAACAACTAGCAACATTATTTTTCTTACTAGTTTAAAAATATGGAAGAAAAGAAAGAATATGCATTCCATTTTTCTATGTATGTCTAGCATGTAAGTAAAAACAGGAAAGGAAATAGAACTTAGCCTACAATCTACAAAGAACTGACATATACATATACATACATACATACATACATACATACATACATACATACATACATATATATATATATATATATATATATAGTACCATACAATCCAATATAAAGCCAAGAAGAAAAAACCATATGGAATTGATAGTAGAAAGATATTTTCCTCATCTCATATCCTTCTTCTTAATTCTTATAACCAATTATTTTATGATAGTATTAACCTACATTGCCCTAGCTACTCAGAAAGGTGCTCCTTTGCTGTTTGTTTGTGACTCCACATTCAAGAGAATCAAGACTTCTCCATCAATCAATTACATGGTAAGTTATGCTATGATTAAATTTTGTTCTTTATTTTATATTAATATTTCATATTATAATAAACAACAAGTCATAATGTCAATTATTTGGAGTCAACAACATGATTCTTTTGCCATCATTAAATTCAATAAAAATCGATATCCTTAGTTGAATTAGAGCATTTAATTCTTTATCCATAACTTCTAGTTAAGTTTTCTTAGGTCTCCTTCTACTTCTCCTTGCACCATTGATACAAATCGTTTTACCTCTTGTAACTATGAAATCAATAAGTTTCCTTAGTACATGTTCATGACATCTTAAAATGATACTTTAATGCACTTATTAAAAAAAAATTATATGTATTTCATTCTTGAACTTAGTGAATAAAGATATAAATTTAATTGTGTTTATAAACTTCAATTTACTGTTCTCATATTAAATTGGTACTAGGACTTCTGTCATCACCCTAGGAATGTGCATCTTGACATTATATGGTCTTGACAAGTTCCACAATCATATGGACTCTTCTAATTGAACCAGGCACATCAAATAACGAGAACTAATAGTGATGGTGACTGTATTAACATTGTAGGTATTATTTCTATCATTTTTTTCTCGAGGTATATACAAACACCAAAGGTTTGCCAACTAAAGGAATTAACATGTAATCTAGATTAGGAAAATACTCATTTAGATTCCTTACCCTCTATACTGGAGAACTCTTTAATCAACTTTGCAGTCGGTCGATCAATTAATTCTCTCTCCATTACATTGAAGACATAAACACCATTCACATCTTGTAAATTTTTCTTTTCCTTCTGCAAGAAAGTAAAGTGATAATATGAAGGGATTGCAAGGTAAGAAGGGAAAAACTGTATTGGAATAAGATATCCATATAAAACAAAATCAAATAGCAGTATGCAATTATTAATATGATTGCACCATGCCTAGGATTATTGTCATGGTAATTGTGATAAAGAAGTATCACCATAAATAGGGTAAAAGCATTTCACACTATTTTACATCTTGAGTACATACATCAAACTATGTTATTTTGAAGGACAAATATTAATTGGACAGACCAAGTAACACTAGGTTAATCCATAAGACTTGAGAAAAAATAAAACCTTTTATTAATGTATTAACTGGCTACTGTTTACATACATGCCTAGCTTTGTGAACAAAGATGCAACTTATATTAACTTCACATAATAAAGCTAACTAATAGGAGTATTTATGAGAATCACCAAAATCAAGGTTTTTAATTTCGAATAATACCACCCGTACCGAGCAGTACCGTCAATTGAAGACCGAGGGAGAAGAATGAAGAGAAGCAAGAAGAGAGAGAAGGCGAGGGAGAAGAAAGATGAGCGAAAACAGTTTATATATATATATATATATCGCCCCACGTGGGAAGAAGAGAGGCGATGTCGCAGAAAAAGATTTTTTTTCTTTTACTTTTATATATATATATATATATATATATATATATATATATATATATATATATATATATATATATATATATATATCGGGCGGTATACCGAAATATATCACTCGGTATACAGTACCGTACCATACTGAGTGAATCTCGAAACTCCAGTATGGTACGAAATTTTAATCCTTGACCAAAACTCATATGTCGAATAAGCTTCATAAAGAGGGGAGAGAGAACATTGTAAGCTACCTACGAGCAAGGAAACATGTTCTTAAAGTCAGTGCAAAAGCATGTCACACGATGTTTAGATGTGCCATACAAGAATTCCAAAGAAATAGATATGCTGATCAGAAAGGCCTAAATCTAATTCAGACCAATGATATATATATGTTACTGCTTGTTGACCAAATAGAAATGTCATCTAGTATAAATGCTTTAATTTTGGTTGTGTAGGCCAAACGTTCATTTTGGCTATGGACTAGAGAATATACCATAGACAAAGATACACACAGGAATAAAAGCCAAGTTAGATCTTATCTTGGTCCTGGTACATCATGGTGTAATCACATACTACTGAAAGATGCTCTAGTTTCCAAGATTTTCCAATCAGCATAAACCCATAGTATAATTGAAACAAAGGATTCATAACTTTCATAGCCACAAAAAAGAGAAAGGAGCCAATAACAAAGTATTGAATCATATTATATAAACACTGACAAATACTTCATAAATTAGAGGGTCAAGCCCAGAAAAAATTAACAGTCATAATCAAGAAGCATGTGGAAACATTGGTTAACTTCATACTAATGCACCTAGTATATAAGTGTTAACGCTTCCAAAGAAGGAAGAGATATGAAAAGTAATATACTATTGATGATCACCATCTTACAGTGTTAAAGAAACAAAGAGCAACTTCATCATAAGATCTACCAATTATTTGAGTCTTCAAAGACCGAGTGATACAGTCAATTGCAACATGAAAATAAGTTTCCTTGTTCCCGTTTTCCTGCAAGTAATCATAAGTCAATGTATCATTGTTCATCAGAAGAATGGTCACAAATTGTGGCCTGCGGTAAATCGATGCAAATCATCAATGATAACATAAGAATTAGTAGAAAAAATATTTCTAACCAACACAAGCATATGGAAAGGAAAATCAGACTCGTGCCTGACTACTTATCCAGTGTGGCAAGGAACAAAATGAGATATGGGGACACAGGCTAAAATTATTCCAAAGCATGAAATTCTAGAAGAAAGCCCAAAACACCAAAAAGGTTCATCTCTCTTATCTGATATATAAAATATCTTACTTAAAAAGTTTCAAAAACATATATATATATATATATATATATATATGTATATATATATATATATATATGTATATATATATATATGTATATATATATATATATATGTATGTATATATGTATATATATATATATGTATATATATATATATATATGTATATATATATATATATACATATATATATATATATATATACATATATACGTATATACTGCTTGTGAAAAGAATGTGCCTTGATCATGATTCAGATATACTTATTAATCCAGAAGATAAATTTTTTACAACATAGACAAATTCAAGATGGACTCCAAGTAATCAGAAAGATTTTTTTCCCCCTTTATAATTACCCCCAAGGATTGTACCCTGCTTCCCAAACAAAGATCTCCAAAATGCACCAAGCAAAACATTTGTGTTGCATACTGCCAAGTCCGTTCATTCCTTCAATTCTGCCATACTTTACTTCTTCAGTTCCTCTTGCCAGTCTATAACCTGTCAATCTACTCTATGATTCATTTCGGAGGCATCACGATATCCACTTCGTCCAGCATGAAGTGACCTATTTTGCCTTCTAATCACTCGGCCCCACAAATATCCACGAGACAAATATCGGTCGATGCCCTCAATGTATCGGTATAGAAAGAAATAAAAGCACTAGTACAAACCGGAGAGAGAAGAACTCACATGGTCAGCAATCGGAGCGAACATTTTAGGGGAGGCGTCAATGAGATAGACCGCGAGCTCCTTGGTCGGTTCCTTCTCCTGGAATCATTGGTCACAAAATGAAACAAGATCAAGGGATCTCTCATCCATTGATCGAGAACTTTGGAACGGAAGACAGATGAGTTCCTCACCTCGTATAACTCGCTTTCGGAGTCTGAGTCATCGCGGAAGATGCCTTCGGGGTCCAAATCCATCGCGAACCGCGACAGAGAGAGAGAGAGAGGGTTTCGAAATGGGCACGCAAACTTCACAACCTACAGGTTTACCACCTCCGAGGACTGGGAGTGGAGAAGCAGTTCATGTTGGCTTCGGGAACAAGACTGCGGAACCCTGAGACAGAATCGGCTTCCTTTTTGTTTTTTATTGTTTTTTTTTTTTTAACCTTATGGCAACCTTTCCGACTGGTATTGTTATAATATATATATATATATATATATATATATATATATATATATATATATGTATATATGTGTGTGTATATGCTTTCAAAGTAAGTAATTTTTCGTATTTATTCTACTAAATTTAAGTTTAGCAAGTATATCCTTACAGAATAGAATATATAAGGTTAAAGATTTGATGGTTAAAGATTCAACAAGAATTAACTATGAAGATAAGAAAAAAATATTTTTTCTCTAGAAAATACAAAAGTGGATAAAATACTTGTGAACGAATAGATTGTTAGAATCAACAAGTATTTTGGAATACCTGAAACTACTGTTCTAGATAAGAAATCCTAATATAATAATGAGTTCTTACAAATAAAAAAATATAATAATTAGAGTTTGATTCTTCTATAAATATGATATTTAGAGACGATCGATTTTTAGCGAGGATAAAAAAAATAGTAAATTCTTCGAGATTTATGTGATAGGGTCTATAAGAAAATCTATAAAGATAATTTAAGAGTCTTGTAATTAATCTAATTTTATATGTGGATATAAATGAAATTTATCGAATAAAATTAATTTTACATTAATTCTTTGGTATATCTTTGATCGATGATATTTAGATGTTCTCTTTTAGTTTTAAAGTTCTTTTCTCACTCCTAACAGAAAGATCTCCCAACATAAAAAACATCCTTGGTTTTGGAACAAATAAGCACAGCTCCTAAGCGACAACGTTGGATAATCTGAGCTGAGAAGCTTTGGTTAATCCATCCCAAATAGCTCAGTATTTTGTTTGTAGCGGGTTCGAGGCCTCCTGGTGCACGTCGTTGATCTCCAAAATGATAGTACCTTATGGATCAATAATACAAAATCAAATACCTGCATTGGCATCAGGATCAGTAGGTAGGTGAAGGAGTCACTGCGTTGTTCGTACAGTTAGGGATTCGAGAGGAAAGTGTAATTTTGGCAACCCAACAAGACAATAAAGCATAAGAATAAAAGAAGCGACAAGAACACTAGAACACCAGATATACGTGGTTCGGGCAACCCAACAAGACAATAAAGCAGAAGAATAAAAGAAGCGACAAGAACACTAGAACACCAGATATACGTGGTTCGGTCAATTGACTTTGACCTACATCCATGGACGAAAGAGGAGCAAATTACTACTGCAAAAGAGGGACAATTACAAATGCCTTAGGAAGATGTTCCTATGCCATAAAACACCCGAAAATACTAAACAAGAAAGACCAAACTATAAGTCCAAACTATTTAACTGAGTATGGACTTAAACCAAAACAAACACTTAGGTTTTTCTTGTGGTGCCACTTGTGGTACCTATGGTGCATCTGACTTCAAAGCTCAGGCCCTTATTTATAGTTCCAAGACGAGACAACAAGTTTGATTTTCCCGATGTGGGACTATGGGACTTGCCAAACTAACAAATCTCCACATTGGCATATTCCAACAAAACTTGCTCCACCTTCTTCATAAAAGCCCCAACGGGCAATCACCAACAATGAACACCAACCAAGTCCAAGCACTGCTTGAACTTGTAAACCGGAAGAGGCTTCGTAAACATATCAGCTGGATTGTCCTTCGTATAAATTTTCTGAACAAGGACTTTTCCCTCGGCAATGGTATCCCATTTGCATCCAACAATTTTCTTACCCGAAGGCGACTTCACAAGATCCCAAATTCTATTCTGATGGAGAGATTCTATTTCTTCATTCATCGCAATCAACCACTTAGCGGAATTATCACAAGAAACTGCATCTGAGTAGGAAGTAGGCTCACCAACTTCACTTGTCTCTTCTACAACAGACAAAGCATATGCAACCAAATTTGCATATCTTTGTGGTGGTCGAATATCTCTCCGTGGTCTATCCTTGGCTATGGAATATTGCTCTTCCTCTGGAGCAACTGCATCAGTAGATTCGGGACCATCTACTGGCATTCTTTGAGTAGAAGAGTTCGACTAAAAAGAATCTGAACTACCAATCTCAAGCTCCACCTGCTTCTACGCACTATCATTTGTACAACTAGTAGAATCCTCTTTAGAAGATAACATAAACAATTCATCAAAAGTAACATATCTACTGATTATAAATTTTGGAGATTTGGGATCAGAATACTATAATCTGTATCCTTTCACCCCATAAGCATACCCAAGGAAAATGCACTTTTTAGCCCGAGGCTCTAATTTTCCTTCATTTACATGCATGTATGTTGGACACCCAAAAAATTTTAAATCAGAATAACCAGCAGGAGTACCTGACCAAACTTCCTCCGGAGTTTTAAAGTTAAGTGATGCAGAAGGAGCGCGGTTGACAACGTAACAGGCCATATTAATCGCCTCTGCCCAAAAATCCTTTGTCAACCCTGCATTTGAGATCATACACCTTGCTCTCTCCAATAGTGTTCTGTTCATACATTCGGCCACACCATTTTGTTGAGGCGTCATCCTAACAGTGCGATGCCAAACGATTCCTTCATTTTTGCAGAATTCTTTAAAGTCACCTTCACAAAATTCCATGTCATTATCTGTTCGAAGCCGCTTAATCTGTTTACCTGTTTGCTTCTCAATCAAAGCCTTCCATTGTTTAAAGGTTAGAAAAACGTCATTTTTATTCTTCAGAAAATAAACCCAAACTTTCCTGGAATAATCGTCAATGAAAGTCAACATATACCTGGCACCACCCTTAGATTGAACATGAGCTGGACCCCAAAGGTCTGAATGAATATAGTCAAGAGTAGTACCTTTCATTTTGTGAACTACCGGAGAAGTGAAGCTGACTCTTTTCTGCTTTCCAAAAATGCAGTGTTCACAAAAATCAAATGGCCAAATACTCTGTCCGCAAAGTAGACCCCTTTTGCTCAATATGCTCAAACCTTTTTTGCTCATATGACCCAAACACATATGCCATAATTTGGTGATGTCAGAATCAGACAATGATGATGACGAAACTGCAACCGAACCTGTAATAGTAGTTCCCTGCAGAATATACAAGTTACCAGACCTACAAGCTTTCATAACAACAAGAGCACTTCTAGAAACTTTCATAACTCCACCTTCAGCTGTGTATTTACACCCAAGGGCCTCTAGGGTGCCTAAAGAGATGAGATTCTTTTTTAAATCAGGAACATGTCTAACATTAGTGAGCGTCCTCACAATACCATCATGCATTTTAATTCGGATTGTGCCTCTACCAACAACATCACATGTGGCATTATTGCATATCAAAACAATTCCACCATTACAAGATTCATACGTGGAAAACAAATCCCTATTGGGACACATGTGATAAGAACAACCTGAATCTAAAATCCATTCATTTTTAGACCTCGTCCTGTCATCAATAGCAGAAAAAATATTTCCAACAATCTCATCAGTTGCTACACTAACTTCAGCGGATTTAGTAGTTTTTTCAACAAATTTTTCCTTTTGCTTTAATTTATTTTTCAATTTAAAGCAATCAGATTTAATGTGCCCCATTTTATGACAATATATGCATTCCAAATTTCTATGTCCGGATTTAGATCTACTACTGTCAAATTCTCTTTTATCCATTCTCCCCCTAACAACCAGACCCTCAGCCTGATTCTCTCTACTTTCCCCAATGATATTCCTGTCTATCTGCTCCTTAGATTTCACTGCAGATTTAATTCTTTGATACAAAACTGTTTTTTTCCATAAATCAAAGTATCACGGAAATGCTTAAAAGATTGGGGAAGAGAAAACAAGAGTAACAAAACCTTATCCTCATCATCAATTTTTGCATATATATTCTCCAAATCCATAACCAAAGAATCAAACTTATCAAGATGCGAGAGTATAGATGTACCTTCAATCATCCGAAGCATATACAGACTCTGCTTCAAGTAGAGACGATTCTCCACTGTCCTCTTCATGTACAAGGCTTTAAGCTTGTCCCACATACTCGTAGCCGTAGTCTCCATAGCTACCTTCCGTAAAACCTCGTTAGAGAGATTTAGAATGATGCTGGATTGGGCTTTCTTATCCATACCCGCAAGCTTTCTTTTGACATATCATCTGGAATGCTCTCGGCTCCCTATAGTACCAAATCAACTCCGTCTTAAACCAGGATGGCCTCCATCTTGAGTTGCCACAAGTCGAAGTTGACATTTCTATTGAATTTCTCGACAACAATCTTTGTTATTGTCATCGTTGCCAAAAGATCCCAGAACCAAGAGAACCAAGCTCTGATACCAGTTTGTTAGAGCTAGCCCCAGGAAATTTATCACAAGGTAATTTTGGCAACCCAACAAGACAATAAAGCGAAAGAATAAAAGAAGCGACAAGAACACTAGAACACCAGATATACGTGGTTCGGTCAATTGACTTTGACCTACATCCATGGACGAAAGAGGAGCAAATTACTACTGCAAAAGAGGGACAATTACAAATGCCTTAGGAAGATGTTCCTAGGTCATAAAACACCCGAAAATACTAAACAAGAAAAACCAAACTATAAGTCCAAACTATTTAACTGAGTATGGACTTAAACCAAAGCAAACACTTAGGTTTTTCTTGTGGTACCTATGGTGCATCTGACTTCAAAGCTCAGGCCCTTATTTATAGTTCCAAGACGAGACAACAAGTCTGATTTTCCCGATGTGGGACTATGAAACTTGCCAAACTAACAGAACGTCTTTGGGTTTAAAAATTAAACGTTTATATGAATATATTTACATCAATATGCTTACATACTCAACATTATCTCTCGCATGTGATGTATGTCTTATTGGAACACCCGAATTGATCGATTAGTGCATTGTATTATCGTACGATAATAAATCTTAAGTTTAAATTAATATTTAAGCATCATTTACGTTGTTTTTCGATGCAATAAATTTATTTTTAAGAAAATAATGCATATGAAGTTGAAAATTCAGTTGGAAGAGGAAGAAGCAACGTTTTCTTGAGGGGGCACTTATTAGTGCATCACACCACAGCAGTGATGACTTGCCAAAAAGAAGCTATTCTGTGCGGCATCTTACTTGGCAACCATCATAGTCGAATGTTGTAGATGGTAAAAAGCATGAAGAGCATATAAGAATGAGTTCCCATGATTGTTCATCTAGGATAAATGGTTATACGAAAGTGTCTATAAGCTACATCAACCAATAAAACATCAAAATTTGGCATCTAACACTCAGAAATACAGAGTTACAAAATTAAATAAGGATGAAAGGGTATGATTAACTATTTTGTTAGATGTTAAACACGTCATGTTTGTTTGTGCCAATGCCTACTCGGCTCTTGTAAATGCTTATACAACACCTAAAACAAGTAGTACTATCGTTAGTTTGAGGTACCAATGTTACTCGACTCTTGTAAATGCTTATACAACACCTAAAACAAGCAGTACTATCACTAGTTTGAGGTGCCAATGCCTATTCGACTCTTGTAAATGCTTATACAACACCTAAAACAAGCACTACTATCGCTAGTTTGAGGTGTCAATGCCTACTCGACTCTTGTAAATGCTTATACAACACCTAAAACAAGCAGTACTATCGTTAGTTTGAGGTGTCAATGCCTACTCGGCTCTTGTAAATGCTTATACAGCACCTAAAACAAGCACTACTATCGCTAGTTTGAGGTGTTAATGCCTACTCAGACTCTTATAAATGCTTGTACAACACCTAAAACAAACAATACTATCGCTAGTTTGAGGTGCCAATGCCTACTCGGCTCTTGTAAATGCTTATACAGCACCTAAAACAAGCACTATTATCGCTAATTTGAGGTGTCAATGCCTACTCGACTCTTGTAAATACTTATATAACAACTAAAACAAACAGTACTATCGCTAGTTTGAGGTGTCAATGCCTATTCGGCTATTGTAAATGCTTATACAGCACCTAAAACAAGCACTACTATCGCTACTATCGTTAGTTTTAGGTGTCAATGCCTACTTATCAAGCTCTTGTATAGATCGAGTACTAAAGCTATGCGCCTTTATTCATATGCTGTCATTATGGTCATTGAGAAATGAAATATGAGTTTTGTTAACGTCATTATGAACTATTATTGTTAGTATTTTCGACGTGAAGTTAGGAGGTCTCGTTAAGGGTTTCGAGCATAACCTTAGGTTGGTAGTTTTACATAAATTTGTAAGTTGTTTTTATTTATTATTCCTTATAATCAAAAGTATTTGGTCTGAATAATTCTGAAAGTTTAAATTAACTCGACTTATAAATTTATAAGTTACTTTTATTACCCCTCGATAATCAAAGCCACTAGGCTGATTAATTTTGAAAACTTACATTAACTCATATTATGCATCCCGTTATGTCTTGCTCCCTTGATCGTCATTTCATTCGTACCGAGATAATTTAAGTTTGCATGTGTTCGAAAAAACTATTATAACAAAATAATTCCTTTTTCTTTGTGTATTAAAATATGTTTCTCATTAAAATATTAATTTTTTTATTAAAAATAAATATTAGCCAATGCACCATAAATAATAAAATAATAAATTGATCATAAAATAAAACATCGAATTTTTACGTAAAAAACTCAATATGAAAAAAACTATCGGATCGTAGTCCACTTTAAATCTTCACTATCACCAATAGTAATAATAAGTTTAGAATAACTAAAAAATTATAATGAAATTTAAGTCTCACCAAATGAGTATATCAGAAAAGCACGATAAAGCAAATCATAGATTGTTAGGATCGTAAAGCTTATTGTAAGATTCTTCGTATAAAATTTAGATCAAAACCGATGAAGATTAACAGCTTGTTCCTTAACAAAAGTTTCAAAACCTTAGCTTTTTTTTTCTCTCTTTTTTATTCTTTTTCTATCGACGTGCAAGTCTTCATTTTCCTTTTTTTTTCTCTAATAACCGATTAGATTAAACCTATTGTCTAATCCGAAGCCTACGTATATGTTGAACCCAACAGCATGTTCCGTTGCTCTTTCAATTCCCAAAAGTAAAAGAAAAAAAAAAGATTATCATTCTTATTTCTTTCCCCCACAGTATCACTTGGATTTGAAGGAGACTTGTGAATTGCATAATTACTGACGTCGCTATTGGGATGAGAAGCGTGTGCACTGCTGTTTTTATTTTTATTTTTATTGGCGGATCTTGAACTTCTAGATGACCGGATGGAAGAAGCTGATGGATCAAAAGGAAAATAAATCCCATAGAAACAAACCAAAGTCAACTTGTATTTACCATTTGTCACTAGCACTGTATGCTATGAAAAAGGATAAGCTTCATGGAAAGATGAGAATTCTTGTTCTGTAATAATTCTTGATCTTTAGGCACACATCTCTTCCATGAACATATACAAAAAAAAAGGCAAATCAAATCTTTTGATGGGTGTAGTTTTCAGATCTTTATTTTTAACATTGTATCAAACACTCACCCCCTTGAGAATTATGATTTTTGCCTTACATTTCCATATGATACCTTCTGTACTGTTGTTACTTTGGGAAGCAACGCTGCATGGTGCTATATTGCTATGAAATTTTCATATTTAATCGGAGAACAAAAGTAATATAGTCAAGATTACAGACAAATGGATTCAATGATTGCTTGGCGAAACATCTTACGTATGTCTTAAGGTCTTCTTCGTGTTTATTGATTAGCAATTAGGATGATTGTTCTGATTAAAGATAATTTAACAAATCATCGTGCAAACTTTCATCGGAAAAGTCAAAGCGTTGGTATTTTCTTGGCTCCTCTTGTTAGAGTCAACTTTCTTTCGGGAAGGGTAATATAATTTTTTTGAAAGTGAGATTTAAGATAGATCATTAATTGCATAGTCTCATAAACTTAATTGTGCTTGAAGATTTGATTGTGAAAAGAGTAAACAAATATATAGTAGGAAGTTCATAACCATATACAATTTTTAGTTTAGTCTAATCTCATATTTAAAAGTGTTTTTCTTAATGACTTTATTTACGAAGAAGTTTATATTAAACGAACTTCCGGATTTAAGAATGATAATTTTCTTAATCATATGTTTAAATTGACTAAAGTTCTCTATGGATTGAAACAAGCCACAAGGGCTTGGTACGAGAGACTTGGTTCATTTCTTATCTAAAATAATTTCTCTAAAGGTAAGGTCGATACCACATTATTTATTAAAAAAATTAAAAATAATTTTTTTATTATTCAAATCTATTTTGATGATATTATTTTCAGTTCCACGAATGAATCTTTATATGAATCATTTGCCAAAAGTATTAACCAAGAGTTAGAAATGAGTTTAATAGGTGAATTAACTTTTCTTTTAGGCTTGCAAATCAAACTACTTAATGATGACATTTTTATGAGTAAAAAAAAAAATACATTAGACTTGCTAAAATGATTTAATATGGATAGTTTAAAGACTATCGATACTCTTATGAGTACCTCTACTAAGTTAGACATTGACGAAGGTGGAGAAAACTTTGATCAAAAAGCTTATAAGCGCATGATAGGTAGTTTACTATACCTTATCGTAATTAGACCAGACATTATGTTTAGCGTAGAACTTTATACTAGGTTTCAATCTAACCCCAACCAATCTCATTTAAAAGCTGTCAAAAAGATTTTTAGATACCTAAAAGCAACTCTTAAACTAGGATTATGATATTCAAAATCTAAAAATTTTGAATTGCTTGGTTATGTCGATGCTGATTTTGAAAGGGGTGTTTGGATCTCTAGTATTTCATGGTGCAATCAGAAGATGACAAAACCATCACATTTCTAGTATTTTAAATTAAATATAATTTTTTAATCAATGAAAAGCAAGTGATCTTAAAAGGAAAGTGTGATAGTAAGGTCACAAGTATTACTAGCGAGAGGGTTTTTCAAAAGGTACATAATGGATTTTTGGTATAATTATAGAGTATTGAATATGAAGCTATAATAAGATGAAAATGTTCAATAGAATTTATTGACGTATTTACAAAACCATAAGGACTTCTATTTGTTAGATCACATAATCACTAGATTCCTTTGCTAACTGGAAGTACACTAACTAATGTTCTGGCTTATTGATATTCACTTTTTCAAAAGATAGAGACTAGTGTATCAAAAGATAGAGACTAGTATACCATAAGGGCTTGAAGAATGCTTGAAGAATGAATGAGTATAAATTATTAAAGTAGTAGTAAGGAAAACAATAATTCTTAGTGAATGTGTATAGATTATCGATATATCAATAATATTACAATGAAAAAAATATATCCTATTTCAATAATGAATGGGTTACTTAATAATGAATCGAGAGGTGCACAAGTTTTTACTAAATTGGATTTATGACTATCACCAAATTCGTGTCCATGAAAATGATATTCAAAAAAATATTTTTTAAAAAAATAAATGATTATAATGCTGGTTATAAGAATTTATAATTTATAAATACTTACTGTTTGAATTTTTCTCATAAATATTGGTGAGGACCAATTAGATGGATACTCTCCTTTTTTTTTTCTTTTATTCATCACCAAATAACAATTAATTTATTACGTGGTTATCTTACGTCGACTATTCCAAACCTTCTTTTAAAAACGATTATATATATATATATATATATATATATATATATAACTCGTAGTCATGGGTTATCTTATACTGGAATTGCAGTGGTTGCAGATTATAATAGTTAGTAATATTGATACCTTGTTTCTAATGTAATAGTGAAAGAAATATAAGCGGATTAAGTTCACAGATGACAACGTTTGAAGCCGAAAGATCATCTAATTGCACATCAAACTCGGCTCATCAGCCCGCTAAAGTGTGGAAACAAAAACTATTCATTTACACCAACTAATTTGTCCTCGTTATATCAGCAAAGATCACATAGGTAAGCCAATGCAGCTCTCCCTGCACAAACCTGATGGTCATCAATCCCGTTGCAAATGAATCAAACCACCTCACCGAACACCAAAGATACATAAGGCACTAAAATGGGAAATCCATTGCCTTGAACCATACCAATCATACATAGCCTTCATCAGGCCATATAAGCTGCAGGTAGGTAGATGAGAGTCCAACTGTAGAAATTACAACGTTTCGTACGAGGAAATTTCCCATTCTCATCATCCAATTTAGCCTTGTTGTGGTCTTCTGCAGCATTTGTTGCAGATTTCCGCTTTGATCACAAATACCAAGCTTGACGATGAACGTGGCAGTGCAACCTTTCCCTGTGCCTTCACTTTCAAGCCATATCTGTCCTTCCACGAGGCTCACAAACCTGATCGTGCCAGTAGAAAATGTTAATAAGAAACCTAATCACAAAGAATCATCAATCAGTCAAACAAGTTTGAATCCATGTAGATGATTTTTTTAAATATTTGTTGTGATAGAAATAGATAATCCCTTCGAGTAATATAGTATTGATACGAGAATAATGATATGATAATACCTCGATATCATATGATTAATAGTTCGACCTTACTATCATGTGATTAACACATTGATGTCACACGTCAATATCTCGACGTTATATGATCGACACCTTAATACTGCGTGATCAACTCATGTTATCGACATCTCAACGTCACATGTTTATTTATTTTTATTTTTGATTTTATATTCACCTATCATATTAAGTGTATATATATAATAATAATAATAATAATAATAATAATAATAATAATAATAAGAGTATCAAATAAAAATGATCGATATATAAAATGGTGATGGATCACTTAGAGTTAGTTGTAATAGAATATTTTGACTTTTTTTTTATCTTTTTATGAAATACCAAGGAAAAAATAAATTTCATTTTCCTACTTTATGACTTTTATTATTATTGGTATATATATATATATATATATATAATTATAATAATTAGAGTATCAAATAAAAATGATCGATATATAAAATGGTGATGGATCACTTAGAGTTAGTTGTAATAGAATATTTTGACTTTTTTTAATCTTTTTATGAAATACCAAGGAAAAAATAAATTTCATTTTCCTACTTTATGACTTTTACTATTATTGGAACCAATGAAAAATACACATCACTATAAATACCTAAAACGAAGAACATTTTACGTGTACCTCAATCAAGACTAGATGAACCAGTGGAGTCCATGTCACCTCCTTGCATCATGATCTTATCCATGAATAAGAAATGCAACAAAATGGATAAGAATAGCCAATTTTTAAGTAATGAATTAGGGAAAATTAATATCTTCTTTTTGAGCCAGAAATATAAATATCCCCCAACCTAACAAATCCCAATAGATAAATAGACATTGACATGAGAATGCTCTTGCACCATTAAAGAACCTCTCCTTGGGAGGTTGGTCGTTCCTTGTCGAGAAGGATAAGGCGGAGAGAGAGAGAGAAGCCAAAGAGAGGGACCTCAATTGATCTAGGTTGACGCTTTGGTGCAACATGCACACTCCCGAGTCCCACTCAAAGCTAAAGTGATATCTACACGAGTAGATATGGATTCATTGTAGTAGCAGTGCACACCCTCTCGTGTCTTACTCAGAGCTAAAGTGATGGGTACACCCGGCCGATACCTTTCATTTATTCTCTCTCACGGGACACCCACAAAAACCCCTCCCTTTCCATGCCTTTTATTCTCCTCCGCGAACCCAACTCGCTCATCCGTTCGCCTACCCGAGCCGCACGAGGATCCCGTGACCGGACGAAGATCGAGGTGGGACCCACCGGTGATGGGGGCGGTCGAATGGACGGGATCGTTGGGTCCTGCCGGTGGGGCCCGAAGACTGGAACGGGCGGGTTAGTACCGAGGACGTGAGGAGCGCGTCGCTTTCCCACCAATCCTCGTTTGCTGTGGCGTTGTGTGTGTGGAAGGCGCCACTGTTTTATTTCGAGAAATACTCGACGGGGTCCGTGCGAGACTGACCCGTCCAGTGACGTGGCCACTTAAGTTCCTTGGATCATCTTCGGTCGTTGGTACCGAAAGCAGCGGTTGAGATCTTCCTTTGAGCACCCCGCGGGGAGACGATTCCTCGAGGGGCACGAATCAGGGTATTTCGGGTAAATAGGGAAGAGGGTTCAGACTCGGGATCCCGTCACCGGCTGGTGAGGAGGTAATCGTATCCCCGCCGATAAAGGACGCCGCGGGTCCGGCTACCAGCCCTGCGAGCTCGGAGCGGCTCCTGCGCACGAGGAGGCAGGGAGGATGTCGAGACCCCGCTGTTAGCTGACGGCGCAAGATTGGGGCAGCTATAAAAGGCCGGAGCAGCTGGGGGCGTTGCTGTTCCCGAGCGCGAGGGGGCGGAGGTACTCAAGGCGGGGGAACGAAAGGAAAGGAACCCGGTCAAAAGGAGCTCCAGATCTCTCGGATCGAACTCGGGGAAGTCACAGGTGAGTAGCCCTTGTCGATTTCATCTGCTTGGATCTCTCATTCTTTGGCTCTTGATCTTGTGCGTCTTGGAGCGAGAGAGCGATTCGACCGGGAGGTAGACGCGGAAGGTGGTTTACATATGTCCGAGTCGGATCTATGGTGGATGTTTAGATCTGCCGCTTTTGTCTCCGTTTCTTTTGCTAATCTTTGTCTCCATTTTGAATTTACCGACCTTTTGGTTGGATAGGAACAAGGGTTTTTGGCTCTTGAATTAAAGATTTATCATTTGTAGTGTCACTGGATTGTACTTCTTGCTACTAAACTGATTCGTCTCGATGTTGTCTTTCCTACATGGTTCGAGTGAAGTACGAGTTTGGTTTCCTCCGCTTTCGCATTGGCTTATACTGTATTAATTTCCTTGGAGAATCCTTCCGTAAAGTACGGACTACGGTAGACTAGGGTTGTAAGTTTGCTCATTGATTTTGTTTTGCTTTGAAAATAAAACGAAATAATGAGGCTACTACTACTTGTGTATGATTCATCACATTTGCTTTGTCACTTCGGTTTACTTAGAAATGGTTCTCTTTGTCTTTGTTATCTTCAAAGCATCGCTTGCGTGGAAGGTTTGGCAAAATTTCTTTCTCTATGTGGTCACTTCTTCTAGGAGAGTGTAAATAGAGTGGGTGTCCTTAATTCATGTCCTGGGCATCTGACACCTGCAAAAATTATGTGGAAAGAAGATGCTGGTCGCATGAGGGTCAATATGTGAGAGAAAGAGAGAACAAAAGCAAAGATAACTACGAAGGTAACATTAGTTAGTTGCATCAGAATGTTGCTCTTTTGTTGAATGCTTCAGATGGCAAGTTTCTGAGTGCAACATGAGCATCATCATTCTTAGTAACTGTTTAGTGTATTTTTGCCCATGACATCTACCTTTCCTGCATCATGTTACTGGATAAACACAAGGAGAAATTTCTATGAAGGTCATATTGAGCTTGGAATCTCTTATCTCAGTTTCAGATCGGTTATGATGGAGATACTGAACCTTATCTGTCATCTTATTTTTTTCTCTCTATTTTTTTCATCTGTATAATGGTCCTAGATGACTTGCAATGAAGATATTGAACCTCACCTCTGATCTTATTTTTATACCACTGGCAGATTGCCTTATGTTATTTGTAATATATTGGAAGTTATTTTTAGCTGTTCCACCATATTGCAGATTCTATGAAGAAATTTTCCTGCTTTTGCTATTTTCTCTTTCTGCTTTATAGTTTATATAACCTGTGTATCAAATCTTGTCTGCCATCTTATTTTAATACCACTGAAATCTTTTTAAAGTTAAAACCTTTCTTGTTCAAGTACTCTGAAAACCCTTGGATTGTTTTTTTTCTTTTCTTGCTGTTCCATCATATTGCAGATTTTGAGAAGCCATTTTCCTGCTTTAGCTCTCTCTTTCATCTATACTTGTATGGAAGGATGGTTTTAGAATGGAGTGGATGTTGCAGCAATGTTTTCCCTGTAATCTCATTACATTTGAATGGAAAACTCCAGATGGAATTTATATACTTCTAAGGAAATCCTATGTGTAACTTAAAATCATTTGGAAAATGCTATGTGCATTAAGTGGGCAGCACAAACTAGAGGGAGGAACTTGACCAAGCAATCTTATTAAAATTTCTTTTGATTGGTTGTACATTGATCCTGCCTTTCTTCAATTGTACAACTTTTCAAATTTTCAATATTAGATATGAACAAAGAAGATTTGCTCACTAAATTAATGGTACAAATCATTGTTATCGAACTCAGACCGGACCAACTAATCAAACCGGAAGAACCGAGAGTGGGACTGGAGATCATTTCAGTTCACTAGTTAGATCATTTGAGTCTTACAAAAATCAAAATGCCCTCAACTCCTTATTTTTCATCGAAGATTTGTGATTTCTTTTCCCCAAAGGTATTTTAACCTTTTTATTATAAGGATGAAAGAGAAGAAAAGCCTTTTATATTCATTACTCTCTCATCTCCTCAATGTGTTTGTTCTCTTGTCATCACCTCTAACATCCTCTCACTATTGTCCTCTTATTTATTTTTTTAAAATTATAGTATTTATTTATTTATTATATATTTTTATTACAATTCATGGCATACTATATATTTTAAAAACTTATTAAATCTATGCCCAATTAGTTGACCCATAGGTTCAACCAATCATCCAGTGACCTAAACTTGATCAGGTCAACTCTTGTCTCTTATTGATAACTATCATACATATCTCTCTTTTAGAAGTACTATTACACTGCATAGAAGATAAACTCCTTTGTGCTCAATGACATTAATTGATTGACAATCTTTTCGATGAGACAGTTATTGTTGCATTTAAAATATTGGTAAATATCTCATTTATGTTTGGTTATTAGCATCATATATATTGTTTTATTTTATTCTTGATCATTTGTCATGTGAAGATATCTGATCCATTTGGTTCACTTTTGCAGTCCTCTGGGTAAGGAGGTTACAGAAGTATCAATGGATGAAGAAAGTGATTGTGTT
The DNA here is from genome assembly GCF_036884655.1 of Musa acuminata AAA Group. Lineage (NCBI taxonomy): Eukaryota > Viridiplantae > Streptophyta > Magnoliopsida > Zingiberales > Musaceae > Musa > Musa acuminata. Next base: position 28,065,826 of record NC_088330.1, read on the forward strand.
ATCACACATTCCCCCAATGGTAAAATTTATCAAACTAGTCCTTGCAGACCTTCCACAGTTGTTGGGTCATATGAACCTACAGATAGTCTGGATGATGCAAATTCTCATGAAGGGCATGTAGTACCACGTGTTAGAAACTTGACTCTGGATCTTGGCATGACAGAAAAGTACAAGGACCAGAAATCATTGGATCAAAAGTCAGCAACTGTACTATCTGACCACACTGTTTGTCAGACATTTTCTGCTGCAAACAAAAAGCATGGTTCTGGTGTAAATTGTGCTTTTGTTTCTGAAGCTGCTGCTAATGGAGACAAACATCCTAATGGAAATATACAATCAACAAATAACCAAAAGAAAGATCAGGTCTGTTTCTTATTGTTTTTTATGCCTTTTCTTATTGTTTTCTATGCCTTATCTTTCTTTGGCTCCTGCTATACCATGCTTCAGCATAGTGCCATTTGATTCTAATATTCAGCATATCTACGATTTAGATGATTTATATGCATTTGGAACATATCTTGGTTTCTTTTTTGTCCCTTTGATAATAATTTTCTTCTTTATTTGCTTGTAATCTCGCCTTCCTGTGCTATATTGTATGTTGATTTTTTTTTTTTTCTGGTCATGAATGCTTAAAGCTGATTCTTTAGCACTTAATGAAAAACAGCAGAATAAGTTCTATTATCTTTGTGAATTGTCTTGTGCATTATCCTTTAAATTTGAAGGTTTAATCTTAGTATAATTGATATTAAGAGATTGCTTTGCTTGAAAACACTATTAAAATTTCTGTTTGAAGAGTGCTTTAGCAAATTTGAAGATTGGATCATGAATATGTTCAAGATGGTCATGCTGCAATGTGTTTGCAGAGTTACACGACACTCACACCTTGGAAGCCATTGCATCCTGATAATGTCATGCACCGAGATGAGGAGGATTACTGTTCTGTTGCTTCTTCATATCCTTCTTTGAACTTATGTTTCTTGAGAATTTCTTCGCTCTCCTTGTCCAAAAATACCTATTTGGTCTTCCTGAACTATTCTTAGTGTAGCATCTGTGAAAAATTCGAAAACTAGGAGAACAGTGGCAATTGCTCCTACATTCAGATGCAGTGAGCGCGCAGAGAGGCGGAAGGAGGTACTTTATGTTTTTAAGTCTTGTTGAACTTTGTACGTATCTCTGAGTCTTTGAGGAGATTTAAGTATCCTATATTTCCTCTTTGTGTAGTTCTATTCAAAGTTAGAAGAGAAACACCAGGCTATGGAGGCACAGAAACTCCAATGTGAAGCTAGGACCAAGGTAAGCCTTATTCCATTTCCATCTATTAGTTCTTGGGAGAAATAGTCGAAAGACTGGTTTTGTTTTTAATGCACGATTTTAAAATTTCTCTGCTTATTGAACATTATGCAGTGTGTAGAACTTTCAGATCTTTGTAGTTTGCCTCACAATTTGCAAGTGTGTAGTAAACTTTTGTAAAAATTACAGAGAAAAGCATAATTTGAAGATCATTAGTCTTGGATGTTGTTCCTTCATGAAGCATATCTAGAAGGATTACTATGATGGATTGGATAGAGTTTGATGTTTATCTTGTAGATGCCTATCATATTATGTCAAAGGTTGATTCTTCCTTTACAATAGGTTATTTTTTCTGATGTATCTTTGTGGTAATATACAAGAAATATTGGTGCTTATCTTTGTGTTCAGGAGTGTATTTATGCTATTTCAGCTTCTTGTATTGATAAAAATGATAACTAGAGCCTCTCTTTTTTCGCTCCTATCATTGCCCGCCAAAGATGATGTAGGTTTGCTGACTGGAGGGCACACCAACAGACACAACTGGCTGTTAACAAGAATTTATAAGAAAAAAAGTGCATCGATCAAATATTTTATTAACAAGGAAGAATTATTTGCCAAAATAAATGATGAAATATATCTTCTCTGGAGAAGGGAAGAATCGATGATTGACAAATTATGATTTATGGATGCACAATTTGCTTTATTGGATTCTTCCTTATTATGTAAGTATTTTTTTTCTTGTACATGAAGTTTGTAAAAAAGAAAAAGGGGATTGTAGTTGGAAAATTGATAAATGAATAAATGGTTCTTTTGCTCATATTATGTTCAAGTGGTGTGAGGTCACTATTTTTATTCAATGGAATGATTCCATTATTCACATGTGAGATGCATGAAGGTGCGAGACCTTTCAGTGGGATTTAATCCTTGAGCCAAAGTGAGCCTGATAATTATCTTTTATTGCTTTTGTCTTATCTAACATCTTATGTTCTCTATTCTACAACTAACGTTTCCTATAATATGTTCGGTCAGCATATTGAAAAGAATTTCATTAGCAGAAACTGATAAATAGACATTTTGTTTTTAAACCTCTTATTTCTCTCTATGGCAATCACCTTTTCTTCTTAGTCATTTTGATTCTAGAATTTGCATAGGAAGAGTTCTAAACAGAGTCAAAACTGCATTCCAATGCATGTATGCATTCTAAGGTATTCTTTGCCCTTAAATACTTTTAACACAGAATTGCTACATGATATATTCTTTCTTATTGAAATTTTGATAGGATTTTTTAAGTTTATCATGATAATATGAGATGCAGAGCATTTGAATCAAGATGCTATATGAGAATTCCTTCCTTTGATTTTTTTTTTTAATGTGTGATCAGAGATTCAGATCTAACCGTATAGGTGTTTGAGATTATCCCTGTAAAGCGTTGTTATTACTATGTTGTTTAGTTATCACAGACAGTAACTAATTATTATGGATTATATTCCTACAGTAGTTAGAACATATATATTCATTATGATCACTCCCTATGTCATGACAAGCTTGTAAATTGCTTTTGAGCTGGACAACTTTCAGCAAATAAACTGTTGTCTTAGCTGCTCATCCCAACTTCTGATCTATTTTCAGGAAGAGCAAGAGGCAGCTCTAAAGCAACTAAGGAAGAATATGACTTTTAGAGCGACGCCAATGCCTAGCTTTTACCATGAGGGACCACCACCCAAGGTTGAATTAAAAAAGGTATTCAGCTTAGGCTATCGCATGGTCCACTAGTTAATGCATGCAAGCTATTATAATTAATAAGCCATTTGATGGATATGATATGAGCAAATTAAATTTATATGCTGGGTTTGTTAATTGCATAGTCCATTTTAGTTCCGTATTTTTAATGTAATTCTCAGTTTTAGTGTGAGCATAGCCACAAGGCTGCAAGCTAGGTCAGCTTAGCTTTGCCTCACTGCATGAAGTAACATTTGGATTAGAGTCATTAGATAGAAAATAGGAATTAATACTCAAAACACAATATATTTTATGTGCGCACAGAGTAAGGATTCACAAGGTTGCAAGCTAGGTGAGCTTAGCTTTGCCTCACTGCATGAAGTTACATTTGATTAGAACCATTAGATAAAAAATAGGAATTAGTACTCAAAACACGATATGTTCTATGCGCACACTTAGTAAGGATTTTCAAGGTTGCAAGCTAGGTCAGCTTAGCTTTGCCTCACTGCATGAAGTAACAGTTGGATTAGAATCATTAGATAGAAAATAGGAATTAATACTCAAAACACGATATATTTTATATGTGGACATGGTAAGGATTAATGCTTGATTTGTGACAATTTTCTGAACTGTTAAGGTGAATGCTCACTCCATATCATGTAAAAGGCTTTATGGGCATGCAACTGTGCATGTTTTGCATGTCATTGATCAAGCAGAAACCTGGCCACTTTGTGGTCAATACTTTGAGTGTGTTTTAGGGTAAAAAACCATGTGTGTTTGGAAGGACTGATTCTTTTAAGTTTCAAACATAGCATACTATGTTGAGAGGAATTTTGTATAGTTTCTAGAACTATTTTAGAATTTACAAATAATTATTTTAACTACTTTGAAGTAAAATTTATATTCTATGTATTATCAGAGTGTCCTTGTGACACAGTAAAAATTCTTCTTGTGACGTTGTGTGATGGATGCTACACAAAACTATTTGTTCATATATTTGCATGATTGTACAACCTAAAACATCAGCCTAAGATCCCTTACAATATGCTATCATGAAGATCATACATGTAAATCTGTATCATGGATTTCTTTGAATTCCGTCTGATCATTTTTTATTGACTCCAATAACTATGCATCTTTGTTATGTTTAATATCAGACTATCCTGTTTATATATGAAATTGGTTTAATTTTGCTATTAACTAGTAGAAACAGGTGGAATATTTGTGATATCCCAATCATGTAAAGGTCAAAAAATTTTCCACAGAATTTTCTAGTATCACAGTAATTTTTGATCTAACACTGAAGGTATCATGTCAATTTTCTAGTAGAGGCACGTGGCTAATTACTGAAAATGTTTATAGTGAAAATTTTCTCCTAGTAAAACTTTTATTTGTTGTCTAGATTTTGAATAGTTATATTTTTTGACTTAGGTTTACCATATCTTTGGACCAAAGATATCCACCTCATTCAAATACTAATTATCCTTTCAAACAAAAGTATCCATAATATAATGTCATATTGATCTTATATTGCAGATATTATGTGATTTCTTCTACTGATTTTTCTCCTGCTCCAAGGTTTTTCTTGGTACCTAGGTTCGGTTGCTTATTTGTGAATCTAGCGTCTGATTTACCATTTTATTTGCACAAAAAGGTGCCCACAACTCGTGCTAAATCACCCAAGCTTGGTCGAAGGAAGAGCTGTGGTGATGCAAGTCATCGGGCTGAAGGAGATAACTGCAGCGGAGTATGTGGTCGGCTTCAGCGTCACAGTTTGGGTGCCTACAAGGATGCTACAAACAAGTTACAAAACAGTCCTAAGAACAGAAGTGCAACTATAACCAAGGAAGGGAACAAATCCATGAGGGAGAACTCGAAGCCCGATGCCAGCAAGGTAGCAGCCCTGGATACTACCGGCACCACCGTGCAAGGTCTGGCTGACACTGGTGTCACTGTGCAGCCCTGATGTTTGCTTTTCCATGCTTTGATCTTAGTTTTTCCTTACTCTCAAAATTCACCTGATAATTTATCTCGACATCAAAATGCCAATTGTTGAAGACTGGTAATCATGCAAGGAGTTTGTTGCTGTGGACTTCATACGCATGCTGTTGTAAATTTTGTATGTAATGATCCTGACAGTGGTGTAGTACTGCTAGAATTACTGTTCTCCGTTGTCTAATCCTTTTTGAGCATCTTAAATTTGAAGTGGAACGGTCCTATGCTCTTTTTGACCATCTTTAATTACAGTGGTCCTCTTTGCTTGATATTTCCATAAACTACATGAACTTTCCATGCTTTATCATGATATGACTAACTCTGTTGGCAGCAAACGCGTGCTGATCTGCCTCGATGTTCCCTTTGATTAAAGAGCTGATCTCATGGTTGATGTTCCAACTCGCAACCATCTATATTTCATACCCGTATTCTCGAAGTGAAGAAAATTCTGCATGTTTGCCACAGTAAATTCCATGATCTTAGCATTTTTTTGAACTTCAATCACTCTCCACTCGATCTTTCTTTTTCCCTTTCCTCTTTCGCCAAACACTCGGCATGCTGTTGATTCAGACCGGCAAACAGCTGCAGAAATGAATACAGAGTGCACAGCCTCGTTCTCGCAAGCAGCACCAACTAGTGATGATACTAGCAGAGCCCCAAATATGAAGACTAGCTTGCTATGAAATGGAGATCGTCCTCTATTATATTTAATATGCAAAAGTAGCATTTCTGGAAATAACATTACGGCATAAACATTAACGCAGAAGCTTGAATTATGCTAAATAACATTCAGATGTAAGAAGTTGAACTGCTGGTGATAAGCAAAGTGGATGTCGGAGCACTTACTATATATCTAAGCATGCTAAATGCAATGTTCTTCATAACAACAAGAACATCTCAGAGCATAAATGAACAATCGAATGTTATTATCTTCGAGTTCATAGCAAACACTGCAAAGGACGCATGCATGTGTGCAAGCATGCACAAGAGACTCGCATCATGACCCATGCATCTGCAAAAAATACATGTTGGTGACAAGCAAGAATAAGAAGTCAAACTTGGACACTCAAATATACGAAATAGATGTGCCATCAAACAACATCTAGCTCAAAGGACATTCTGGAACGAGACTTATTCCAACAATATCATCGAGGCCTCGTTAACTGTACAATAACTTACCATCATTCACAACAACAAACCCTAATGTCTCAACTGTTTAGGACCGACTACCTGGATCTAACACCACTGTATCGATCCGAGGCTCCAAACTGCAGATCAGAGCATTTTTTAGCTCTATTTTTTTCGGTTGATACATGAAAACCATAGATCTACAAATAAAAAGAAAGGATGAAAAAAAAACTAAGAAACCAATCCCCAAGAAATAAGTTCACTGGAGGTTCACATAGATAGGCACATGCCTTAATTTTCACATGAATATGGCCAGCATAGTGGCAACAACTATATGGGTGCAGCACATGTCGTTCTGAAGTGACCTGTTTGATTGCACCGGCTACAATGCACGACCCGTTTAACTCGTCCTCTGTCTTCTGCTCTAACTCTCTTCTTTCTAGGTCTGCCTGGAGGCCTAAGGGACTTGGGCGGATTAATGACTATCTCAATTTTATTATCACCTTCCTGATTTGCATCAGACATCTCTTTCCAAAGACTTTTATCTGGTATTGGATGAATAGTTTGCGAATAGGTCTTCCTATAAGTTGCGACAGTGAAACAGCTCTCTGTGTATCTATGAACATTCTGTCGACACGAAAGAAGAGCTGCCACACCATGAGCACATGGTAGACCATAAAGTTGCCACCCTCGACACAGACAACACCGGTTGCGAATGTCCACAATATTGGTCCCCTCATGAGGAGAGACAACTTCAAATTCAGCCTCATTCGCTCGTCCTACTTGATAACCCCGTGCACATTCTATGGCATCAGACACTCGTCGTTCAGCTGATGGTACAAGAATCGACGTCCACTGCAGGCTAGCCTCACGTCGTTCATTGAACCAGGTCATCAACTGCCGCCTAATACATTCCATCATCTGAATTATTGGCAGTCCAGAAGCTTCAAGTATCCAATTATTCAATGATTCAACTACATTTGCTGTCAAATGGCCATATCGTGTTCCCTCAAAGTAGGCCGTAGCCCAAAGACGTGGTGGAATGCGCCTAATCCAAAATGCAGCCTCCTGTGATGTTTCTTCTATTTCTAATATCTTTGCCTCAAATTCAATAACTGTGAGAGCATGGGCAGCTTCCCAGAGGAGTTTTACAAGTGCATCATTGTTAAACTCTTTGCGGAAAAGCTCACTGAGGTGGCGCATGCAAAACCCATGGAAGGCAGTTGGGAAGTTGAAGTCAACACCGTCTATAATACCTTTCTGCCTATCTGACAGTATCGTGAGCCTCGGCATGTTCTCCGTATTTGCCTCAAGCAAAGTATGAAGTTCAGATAAAAACCAGATCCAATTATCATCGCTTTCCTCATCAACAACCCCAAAAGCAAGAGGAAACAGAGCACCATCTCCATCAAACCCAGTGGCTAAGAGCAAGGTGCCAAGATATTTACTTTTTAAAAGAGTTCTATCGAGTCCAATGAGTGGCCGGCATGCATTGACAAAACCATATATTGAGGCATAGAATGAGATGAAAAGTCGACGGAAGCAATTATCCTCTGGATTTCCATATATGGTTGCTATGCTTCCTGGATTTGTCCTTTTCACTTGATCACAATACTGTGGTAGGAGACGATAACCTTCTTCAAAGGACCCTCGAACAGCGGCCATTATCCTCTCCTTCCCTCTCCAGGCCTGCTTGTATGACAAGGTGATCCCATGCATGCGGTGGATCTCTTCTAGTATCTCCTTTGGCTTGCAGTGTGGGTTCTCTCTGAGCCGTTCCTCCACAGAGTTGGCAACCCACTGAACTGATGCTTGCTGATGCCCAAGATGGTTAATCCCACTGCATGTGTGCATCTCATGGATGGTTCTGATGGTGAAAGTTGGAACACCCGGCAGCTTTGCAGCATGAATGCGCCATGGGCACCCCTCAGCTGCACACTTCGCTGTGAAGCGTGTCTTATCCGATTTCACAGTCTGTATCTCAAAACGGCAAGCAATTGCAGCATCCCGTATAGCTCGGCGGCAACTCTTGACATCAGAGAACTCCTGGCTAATAGTCAGCTGATGGTCTGGGTTCACAATCAATCTGCGATTCTGCAACACCTGAGGGACCAGCATGTGGCCCTGTGAGATGTCATGCGCGGACTGGAGGCCAAGCTCCTGTGCCTGGTCGATGGAGAGATGGACCATGTTCTGATCGACCCCAAGACCATGGGTCTCAGCAAGAGTCAATTCATGGTTGTCCGATATACCCAACTCGTGATTTTGTGCATCAAGAGCATCCTCATCAGTGTCATTGTTCTGTCCCAAAGCGAGCTCATTGCTATGGTCACGGCCATGGTCATGGGGATGATGCTGCTGCCCCAAGACAAGCCGGCTGTCGTGGGGATGCCCGAGACCGAGCTCATGGTCATGGGCTTGGCCTAAACCGAGGTCATGGTCATGAGCATGGCCAAGGCCAAGGCCATGCCTCTGCCCAAGGCCTAAACCATGTCCTTGGCCGATAACCAGATCGTGGTTCTGGCCAAGGACTAGATCGGGGTTCTGCCCGAGAACTAAATCATGGTTGGCCATGTATGCTTGAAATGCTCAGCTCAAATTCTGATCTGCCAATCCTCCAACAGCATCCAAACGCTTGAAAACACAAGAGCAGCAACCAAAAATCAAATATTTAAGCTTTTAATACTACTTTGGCACAAAAGCAAAAGCAAAAAACGACACATCCTTCTCAAAAATCCCAACTTTCCAACATAATTGCACGACGAACACACATCCAAAACGAAGAACGAGCTAAAAATCCATTTTTTTTTTCGCTCGGAAAGAAAAAAAAAAGTCTTTATATCCACACAAATTCACTCCGATTCCCCATCCGAAACCAGTGCTTAACGACAGAACCAAAACATAGAGAAACCCAAAGCTTCAAGTAACAAGAGTACCTAAAGGCAGTATACGCGACCGCGGTCAAGAGCCGACCTTTGCCGGGGGAAAACGTCGAAGAAGCCGCGAGGAACGAAACCGGGAGGAATCGGCGGGGAGGGGGGAGGCGAAGAACAGATCGAGCATAGGTTTACAGCAGGCGGAGGAAGCAAAGGTGGCTTCTTTCCGGGGGGACAGAGAGGGGAACGTTGGGGGGTGGCGGGAATCGGGAGGGCAAGCGAGGGATTTGAAGGAAGGGCAAAGAGAGGCGGAGGGATTTTGGGCAGAAGAGGGGGGTTTTGGGGGAGGAGATTGGAGTTTGGGAGGGGCAAAAGGGCAGAAAGCGAGGCGGGTGCGGCAAGGGAGGGGATGGAGAATACGGCGGGGATCAAAGAAAAGAGGGTATTTAGGTCAACATTGGGAACCCCTTCCACCACTATTACAATGTTGCCCTCCTTACTGTGGCTAATGCTACCCTTCAATTCTCCATTTTGCCTCTTCACTCATAATAATAATAATAATAATAATAATAATAATAATAATAATAATAATAATAATAATAATAATAATACTATTATTATTACATACTAATTTTCTTGCACGGTTGTTGCCCTAATTTAATTACAAAATTTTCTCATTTTAATTTTTTGTGAGACCAAAAGACTTAATTCATCTTGAATGAAAGTACTTTTTGTCACCCAAAATCTCACACATCTATTTCGTCTTTGTCCATTCTCTACTTCAATCTATAAACAATGTGTTCATCCATTTGTAATTGTTGTTTAACGAATATTCCAACCGAACATAAGACTTTGTTTGCTATTTATTAGAGCAACACTGACCTCATAATGTTAGACTTATTTTTGAAAATAAAAATATGTTCTTCCTCCTCTTAACTTGAAAAGAAAAAAAAAATTATATTTTAGATTTAGTTCATTGACTTGTCATACACCAACTGTTAATTTTATGATAAGGACATTGATTCGATTCGAGAGCATGCTTTGAACAACTTAAGATGTTTACCAACTACCCAACAAGTAAAATGTATATATACCACATCGAAGTGTAAAATGAATTAGGTTGCATACAAAGAAGAGTTCACATCCAATTGTTTGATCAACCAAAATATTATTGGAAATTGAGGAGTATTTTTGAAGTATAGAAATACAAAACACGGTACATGCTGACTCTCAAACCTCACTTTCGTGGGGCCCACTAAGCATTCCAATAAATAGTTGGAAGCAGACTGAACCCTGTTTGGGGAACCGATCGTGCGATAGATCTGCCTTCGGACACGTACCCAAATTCATACCAGGATAAGAGGCGATGGCCACCCTTTAACCGTCCGCGGCCTGAGTCTCAGATGCTTCTCGCCCGCCAATCGCCATCGATGTAAAAGTGGGTCCCATTCTGTGTCGCGACTGGATGATGAGGTAAGTGCTCGGACCGGTAAACCTATAAATCTCTTTGCCCGTCTCCACTTTCCTCCCTTCGAACAGATCGCAAGGCAGCCTTCTTCTACTTGTCGACTCCAATGGCCGCCGGTCCGATCCCTCGGAGAGGTAAAACCCTTAAATCTATCTTCTCTTCCTCGATCTAATTCGATATCTCGAAGGTTTTTACTGACTTTTGTCTCGTCCGTGGACATGGAAATTTAGCTGGGTTGGCTTTAGCCTATCGCCTTTCGGTCGGTGCCGTGTCGTTATCTCGCGATCCCAGCCGACCTTTTCGTCATTCGACGTCAGCGCCTCGGAATAATGTCAATAACGGAGACTGGGAAGGAGAGTGGTGGGAGGTGATAGCCTCACCTTTCGGTTGCTTTTGTCTTTCTCTTGCCCTAGTAGACCCGTTTCCACCGGTCGCATCCTCTTCTCTTCGCTCGTCGGCTGCGGAAGAAGTCTGAAAAAGGTCTTCTTTCGATTGCTTTCCTTTTTTTTTATTTATCTTTTCTCTTTGCTGGATTTGATTGGCTGACCTGCGTGGTATCCTTCAACTGCATGGTTCATCCAATTTTGTCTCCTTGGTTCTGTTCCTTGGTAGCTCGATCGCTTTCCCCGTTGATTTGATTGAAAAATTGGCGCTTTGTTCTTGATATTGGTTTTTATTTGGGTGATCGAGATCTGCTCTTGTTATTTGGCATATACCGTCTATTGATGCTTTAGCTTTTGGTATAATCATCAAAAGAAAGAACTTTATATATATTCTTTTGGGAAAAGAGTATACTTTTGATCTGTGCTTCTTTATGGTTTGATTGCTATTCATCAGTTTGCTCATGCATATCTTCATTTGTGTATTGATATCTTATTGATGTCTCTGCTAGTAGTAATTTGCTTGAATTCTCCAGTTTGTGTATATTTCGTGGGGATGAATTGAATAAATTGATGCCTATTGTTGAAAATTCTGCATGGTATTCTAGATCTTGATGTCAACATGTTGATGTTTTCAGTGGCAACCGTCAGCTGGGATTCACGAAGAACAACTGTAATTTGCTCTACTCAAGTTTGCTGGCTGTTTCATCTCTCCGCCTATATAGGTGCCCTGAGAAGTTGATGTAAAACTGGCTAGGGATGGGTTCAAGGGCTCGCATCAGTGGTTTCATGCGATTCTCATCTGCTTTGTCTTCGGCGATTCTTGAATGGATATTGATGCTTCTATTATTCTTTGATGCCTGGTTTTCCTACATGGTGACAAAATTCTCTCGTCTATGCAAGTTACAAACACCTTGTATATTCTGTTCAAGGCTAGATCACATATTTGGAAGTGAGAAACTGGACTTCTATCTAGATCTAATTTGTGAAACCCACAGATCAGAGATCTCATCACTGGCCTTGTGTCATGCTCACGGGAAGCTTGCTGATGTTCACACCATGTGCAAAGCTTGTCTCCTCTCATTGAAACCTGAAACTTGCAGATCTCTGGTAGGTAATCTTGGAAGACATTTTGATTATAGAGAGAACATTCAGTATGTTGATGGTGATGGCCTCCATGTGCGTGATGAGGATGATTTGGTGAATGTCCCTTTTCTGAAGAAGGATGAGACAAATTGCTCTCCTGTCAAAATAATTTGTTCATGTTGTGCTGAGCCTCTCCAACATAAACTTCATGCCATTAGGTTGCTTGAGGATGAATCCATCGAAGTTGATGTTTCCGAAGTTGACATTTCTTTGTCAAGTTTAACTGGAGATGGGATGAGAAAGACTAGAGAAAAAACTTTGGTTTCCCCAACATCTGACCATTTGAGGAATCAAGGATTAGACGAGTTCTCTCACATTGTACACAGTGAAGTTAAAGTTACTACTGACTCTGACTCAGAAGTCCAGCATATAGATGATGGTAAAGGAAAATCTCTGGCTCATGGAGCTGAAAATGCCAAGGATGATTTGATGTATCAAAATGTAGAACCAGAGAATGCCACAGATATTGGAAGCAGTTTATCTGGAAGTCTTTCAGATAATAAAACAATAGGAAAATTAAATTACTCTGATCCAGTTAGTATTTCAGACAATAAAGCCTTGCAAAAGTTGATTCACTCTGCCCCAGATATCGACGAGCCTTCTGAATCTGTTTCTGAGAAGCAAAAATGTGTAGGTGAGCTCCATGATGTATCAGAAATTTCATCTTCTGGTGCTGTTGGACATATTCCGAAAGATAGCAATTTGAACCAAATCGAAATCAATGCTAAGCCCCCTCAAACTAAATTTGTGTCAAAAGATCCCCAAGAAGTTCCTGTGGAGGACTCAAATGTAAAAGGTAAGCTGTAATCCATATCTCTACTGAATCTATATTCTCTATATAATTCCTTAGCTAACCTTTCAATTCTTGTTCTTGTTATAAGTAGATAAGTTGGAGCAAAGTGATGCTGCATGTGTCAATACTACTTATGTGGATGATGTGAAGGATTGGTGTGCAAAGGACATCGATTTGGGGATAAGCCATGATGCAAGTGACCCTGGTCAATCTATGAGTAATCATATGGATCTGAATGATGCGTATAAGCTTGCTGTTGGTGCTAAGGGAAGCTTGCCATCTCCTAGATTTGCTGATGTTATTATGGGAAAGGATTCTTCTAGGGTTCAGGAAGATCTGAAACTGCTAATTTCTCAAATATCTGCATCTCGGGGCCTTGAGTCTCCATGGCATGAAATGACTCCTAGTCCTCGAGTATATGGACAAGATGACGAATCTGTTTTGCAGAACATAACCAAGACACTCTCTCTTGAGAGGAACGAATCAGGCTTAGAGTCACTAGATGGAAGTTTTGTTAGTGAGGTGGAAGGGGAAAGTGCATTTGAGAGACTAAAGAGGCAGGTTGAGTTGGACAGGAAGTCCATAAGCCTTCTCTACAAGGAATTAGAAGAAGAAAGAAGTGCTTCAGCAATTGCGGCAAATCAAGCAATGGCCATGATTACTAGGTTGCAAGAGGAGAAGGCTGCTATGCAAATGGAGGCTCTGCATTACCAAAGAATGATGGAAGAGCAAGCTGAATATGACCATGAAGCACTTCAGAATTGCAATGAGTTGCTTACTCAAAGAGAGAAAGAAATGCAAGATTTGGAAGCTGAGATGGAAATCTATAGGAAAAGCTTTACAGATAAATTATCCAATGATCAAGCAGTGGAACTGAATGGTAATTTCCATGATAAGGAGCTTGAATCATGTAACAAATCTAGGGAAAATCATGTAATGCATCAAGATTCCAGATGGAGTAACTTTGATGGTTTGAAGAATCCCTTATCATGTTTTGAAGATGAGGAGGCGTATCTATCAAATTGTTTGGTGAAGTTGGAGAAAAAGCTTCATCTTTTTTCCAATCATGGTGTTTTTGATGATGGTTCTAGTTTATTAGTGAATGATGATGAAAATGGATTTCCCGAAAACACATGTACAGATATTCAAGGTGAAGATTTTATACAAAGAAACAGAGTGTCAGAAGGTGGTGTGGGCACAAATGGTTGGTACTCTGACAAGATTGCATCTGCAGGTCCAGAGCACCTGTATCAGAAAGATGGTCCCCTTGAAAATAGTCAGGTAGGAGGGATTTTAATGGGTGAAAAGTTATCCAGGAAACCTTCAAGTTCCTTTCAAGGAAACCATGAAGACAGCTTTGACATTGACAAGTACTTGAAAGTAGTTAACAAGAGTGACTTAGTTGCTCTTGAGGATGAAGTGTCATGTTTAAGTCAGAGGTTGGAGGCACTTGAGGCAGATCGTAATTTTCTTGAACATGCTATCAACTCACTTAGAAATGGTGATGCTGGTGTTCGGTTTCTTCAACAGATAGCTTGTGATCTGCATGAATTACGGAAAATTGGAATCACTCGACAAGAGCATCATATAGCTTGAGTCTTTACAAGTTCTATCTGTAATGTAAGTCTTTGACTAACATCTCAGAATTTTTGTTTTGTCAGAGGAGCAGAGAAGATATGAGAAGTTCTTTTAGAAATAACCAAGGTGCATATGGTAAACACCTGGAAATATTGTGAGACAAATGAAATTAATTTGTCTTCAGCCTTTCTTTTGTGTCTAAGCCATTGTATTCTTAACAAGTTTAGCATATTTTTAACCTTTTGTACTGGGGTATAACTGCAATTTAGTAGTTATTAACTGAGGGTTAAATAATCTTTTATACTAGAAGAAATACTAACACAATGCTGGTCTCCAAAAATTATTCAATATTTTCTATGGTGGCTCTCTTTTGCCAAAACTCTATAATTCTCTGAATCTAACCTCTGTCAGCGACATGGTGAACTATAGCTGTATAAACGGGTGGTAGAAGACTAGAAGTACTAGAAACGGCTAACTTTCCTTGATATCATTGCAGAATGTTTTATCCAGGAAAGCTCCTTTTCATAATAACATGTCACTTCAGGGTTGACTTATAAAAGGTGAAGGCTTTAGTCTGTTTTAAGGATGAGATGTGAGAGAGATGCATACCATTTTATTAGAATAGACGTTTGATTAATGCTGCTGTATCAAAATCTCTATTAGACTGATGAGGATGACCAATAGTCATATATGCTATGATGATGAATCTAATTGCAATTTTACAGTTTGTTTATGTTAGCATGACCATACTTAGTCTCTATGTTTGTGTCCACCATTTCTTTAGACACAGAAGTTTCTTGTTTTCAATTTACTTTATTTATTTACTTTTTCCCATGAAAATTGAGGATCTTATTGATATTTGCATATATGTTATGATGAAGCACAAAAGCACCTCCATAGCGCTTGATGAAGCTATTTGCTTTTTTGTTTCTGTGCAGATGGAATGACATATGAAATTGCCTTTTATTATATGTTAGACATTCTGGTAGTCATGTTCTTCTTGCTTCCATGCTTGATGCCTTCCTTAATGCAGCTCCTTCCTTTCATCTTAAAAGCTCCTCATTTGACTAGATAAATTATTCAAATTCTTTGGCTTCTCAATATTTATTGATCTTAATATCCTCAATAAGAAAAAAAAAAGAAGGGAAACTGCATCAATCTGGACAAAGAACCATTTTCTGCTAAATCATATGCTTGACCCTGGCCTTGGCTTTGCGACCTTTGCCGCCTCAGCCAAGCCCATCATTATTGTGCTTCTACTTTTGCTACAACGACCAAACTTTTTGCTATGCCTATCATCACCTTTATTTTCTTCTAGAGTGCATTGACTCAGGTGCTTCTCATTACTTGCAAATTGTTTTAAACCCCTATTTATCCTTTTGGATCACCCACCCTTACCTGAAATGTAATCCTGAGGCTCCAGATGATTCTGCTATTCGTCCTCATGGTGTGATCCTCTGGAATCTCATTTTAAATCTATATGGTTGCTTGTTCAATACTTAAGTCATTTGGTGTCCCTTAGTTTTTTCTAGTGTCATGTAGCATATTGATTATCGCAACATTCATTTGATGTACTTGTCAGTGATTAAGGGCTTCCAGTTACCTGTGCATATGCGGTACCATGTCATTGCACCATACACGGTGCATGCATTAGCAACATGTACCTTACTACTAGCATGCTGTCATTCATATTCTTTATTTTCATTTAAAAATCAATTGTACTTCTTGTGATTTTACTAAATTTAGGTTTATCATGTGACAAGGAATATTTTCAAAGTCACTTGACCTGATTCTTGCATATTAGGTATATGTAGAAATTATTATAATTTAGGAGGTGTCTCTTCAAGAGGTTAACGATAATGAATGATCATTGTGAGTGAGCATGATACTTCCAAGATCAAAGCAATATATATTTCAAGGTGACAAATATTCTGAATTCAAAGTTTGTTAGCTTAATAGTTGGGACTTATGGCTTTGTTTTTGTAAAGTTTGTTGGCTTTTATGGTTATTCATTTATGATGAATTAACTAAATTCAGCCATGAACAGTACAATCTGAAGACTCCTATCTTGAACTTGTTCTTTGGAAAGATACAGTTGTAGATGATTGCTATGCTATTATAATCTTCTGGATATTAATCAACCGTACGGTTGATGTTCTGTACATTTAGTTGTTTCGTTTTTCACATTTTATCATGTGTCCAACATAAAATTCCCTTTGGATTTAGCACCTTGGGAATTTAAATTTGAAGTACCACATATTCACTGAACAACAGAAGTTGGCATAAATCCAAACAATCCCATCTTGGGTTCTGGTATAAGCAAAACTTAGATACATGTAATAGTAAAACCTGAAAAAAGTAACAGATAGCATCTCTTAGTAATAAGTATATGCACAATCATATTGTGAGGTCATTAGGACATGTAACATGATCTAGCCCCATGATTGGAATTTGAAATATGATTTTTTGTCTTCAATGAAGCATAGAGTAATGAGACAAATAGAAGAAGATATTGGCTTATGCCACATCCCATAGGATGTGTGGTTGATACAACATGATATGTGGAAAATGGTGAAATGGTTGTCTTTGGTTGTGATTTGCATAATTGATGTGGTTATTTTTTTAATCTTTGAGCATGATACTCACCTTAGGAGTCTCTTCCAATTCATTTTGATTGGCCATGATTGCTAATAGGTTCATCTTTTGCTTGGTATGTTGTTGTCCTCCTACTATTATTTTTTCTTTCATTTCTCTATCTTTAAAGAGTGTTGTTAATATTTTTGATCAAGATTATGCATGATCATGCTATACCTCTAAGGGCTATCCATACCAAATTGTTGCTCATGAATATGACAACATCGATCATAGAATCAGCTGATGTAGGATGCATAAAATTATGACACTGATCCAGTTTTTAGGAAATTATTGGTCTCATGGAGTGAAGTCCAACAGTTTAATTTAAGGCTGCAATGGTCGTTCTTATTTGGAAAATCTGATTCAGTAATTAGTTGGAACTTTTAGTTGGACCTAAATTATTGTTTCATTGAAGATCTGATTCTTAAAAGAATATAGGTAGATGAAGCTAACTCTTGAAGTTATGAATGAGGATTTTGGTTATGTTGACAAAAATACTGAAAATAAAGCTGGCCTCCTGTTAAAATAGTTTATTGAAAGAATATGAAGATAATTGAGATGAGGCAGCCACTGTTTAATAAATTTGATGAATGATTTTGTATTACATAAACTATTATTTTTTGTTAAAGAAAGAGTACAATGTTTATTTGGAACTATCAAGTAATTTTGGTCTAAAACCCTAGGCTGATGAATCATTTTTCTTCTTATGAGATTGCTGCAATTGAATAAAGCAGCAAGTGGATATTGCAGTATATGCTAAGAGAATAATGACACTCTCGTAACTCGTAAGGGCCTTGAATGGCAGGTCTTTAAGGGATTGTTGATTTTTATGTCAATCAAATCCCACTTCAATACCAAACTAGTTGGTATCTTATCCTGATAACTGAAAGAATACCACATTAATGATGTCCATATAAAGCACTTCAATTTGAAGACTTGTGACGCATAGTGAACTCATAAATTTATATGATCATTATCAGAAGACATAATGTAGGAGTCAAATTAGCACAAAAGATAATGAAGTGATTTTTTTTGTTCTTAATCAACACATTCTGGATATTTAAAGCTAACAATTTACTTAAATTGGATGTTGCAAACAAGAATTAAGGGCATCAGGGAAGATTCTGTCCAACTGGTCTTATTAGCCAGTCCAACTCATGTGCAAGATTATCAAACTGAAATCAAATAAGCTCTTGGTTAATCAGCATAACTTTTATGTTTTAACTAATAATGCATGCCTGCCTTTTGCTCATGCAATTATTTTCCTTGCTACTGAACTTCTCATAGGCCATACACAACCATGCATTCAGTGGCAACCTAATCAGTTGTTAGTATGCTCTGTCAGTATGTATCATGTCTAATGCCACTAGTGTTATCGCATGATTTAATATCAATTTTTTTGGTGGCCAAGTACATATCCTTAATATACTGGTACCACTATGTTGTCATAAGTCAACCCCATATTGGTGGAACAAACCTGTAAACTTTTGCAATTATGATGTTTTTAGGACATATGAGGGCATATCTCAGCTGAAAAACATTGCTTAAATTGGACATGAAACACCAGAATTTTCTTGATTCTCTTCATGATTATGAATGACTAGGAAACTTATTTGCACCATGTGGGGACCAATAATTACTCTGGGAACTTGGCACAATAAACCTGACCAGACATTGATTTCTATCGTAGCTCGTTGTTTCCTAAAATAATATGCAACTTGATGCGCTAAAGTTAGTCACTTCTGCTCCGATGATTCCTTTTATTAGTTTCTAAATCTTAGCCGATTTCATTTTAGTTAAATAGTATGAATTGTCTTGTATGTAATCTGATTTATGCTACTTATGTAGGATCTGGATGATGAAGGTTCATAATTTACGTTCAGGACAGAGGCTCATATAGTCTGAGCACCCACAACTGTATACTATATTCAGTAGTTGGAAATGTGGCTGATGGGTCTTCAGAGGCTGCTTCATTTTTACCTTGTGTGTTTTACTTTTCTTTTCTTTATAGAATTGCTTGGTTTTGTATTTTCTTATCATTATCATTTTTTCTATATTAACTTGATTTCATTCAGAATTAGTATTTTTTATCTTTTTCTTTCTTAAAAATGAGTGGTAAATTTGTAATAGGGTGATTACTGTGTGATAGCAATGACCTGTGCATTGTAAAACATCTTCTGCATGCTCACATCTGCTGAGTTGTTCAATAATCTGGGGACTTGTAGTTTTTGCCATCAAGAGTCTCAGCAATGAGAGTAACAGTATCATTATATTCTTCTCTGTAATATAACTTAAAAATCCTTATTGAAAGTTCTGTTATAATTTCTAGTTTTTATACCAATCAGTTGTTATACCTGTAATCCCTGCATGCTGAGCCTGGTTTCGGTGCAAATATAATTCTTTGTCGTGCTTTACCACCAGCTTGCAAGTGCATCTTTTACCAACAGTTTACAGTTCATCTGATTGGAAGAGCATGTAACTTGTAGGTTTTTTTTTTGTTAAAGATCACACATGTGCTTCAAGTTGAGGCATAAGAGATGCTTCTAATTATTAAAGACTGCAGGTAATGTTTCCTATCCTGAGGTTAATCTTAGCATCTCTGTGGGAAAGTATGGGACTTGTTTAGTTGCATGATCTACTAAATTATGACTCTTCAAGTTTCTCTCTCCAGGAAGAACCAAATTTGTGATCCTCCTGACTTGTTGGCTGTTGAATTGTTTTCTCAATCGGAAGCTCTCTGGACTTAAAACCTGGAAAGCAACTGGAAATGGGACTTGAATTGTTTTTCTCAATCAGAAGCCCTCAATCATTGAAATCCTACAAGACACTTGAGATGGTCTATATCTCTAACTATGATTTCAATAACATTTATCATAATGGTTACTGATCAAATAAAATTAGTTTTACTAGTCACAAATGAGGATGTTACCAAAATTACTTTCAATTGCTTTTCATGATAGACAAGAAACATTAAGGATAATGTTGTATTAAGTATTTCATGAAATATAGTGAATTGGGTAGATATTATATTCTTCTACATATTCAATATATGAATTATTTTGCTAATATTATTGGTATCAGAACCGTACTTCATCCATGTTGTTTAGAACATAAAGTATAAATATGATATGTTTCTTTGATGGAAATGATTTATGTTATTCAATAACTACTTTTATTCTAATTGATATTATCGTATGGTCCTCCTATTCTTCTTTCACAATGTGTTTGTTGTGTTCATGCTTTTCTCATTTCAACCATTGTAGATGCTATGTAATGGATGTATTGGTTTTGTCAATTTGATACTAATTAAGAGAATAAAATTAATTTTTAGGGGATGTATATACTGTGAAATGTAAGTTGATCATGCTTAAAACTATTGAATGATTTTTTAGTTATATAAAATAAAAGGATTCTTTTATGTTATTTTAGAGACATCGAAAGTCGATGTTTTGAGATAATATTTTTGAGTACATGTACATTGCAGTTCTTTTCTTGTTATATAAGGTGTAATAGATAAGTCTTTTGAACAAATTAAAATTGCACTTTGCTATATTTGTTGAGATTCTCTTAAAAAGGATTATATGTGACTTGTTATAGATGTATTAGCTCAATGTGATTTCAATTATTTCTTACGTTATGTATCAACATGAGAATTTATTCATGAGTTTACTATGAGATGTGATATAATATTTTAATATTTATAATCTAAGAGTAGTCATAATATCCTAAGTTGTAATATAATTATGATTAATCGATGGTCACATTGTAAAGGTAATTACTTTAAGATGACTACAAAAGAATAAATGACATCATGTAAAATTATAATTGACTTGTCAAGTTAGAGTTAACTTGTACAAGCCGATAATTTAAAAAATATTTTTTTCAGATCAATAAGTATGTAATATTATTAATGTTATTAATTAAATTTTGATGTAAATTTTATGCACAATGTACCTTTACTCACATAAATATTATAATTTTTTATTAATATAATTTATTTCTTTCATTGCATAAACTTGATTATTTTTCTTAGTTTTATATATTTTTTTCGTCTGCTCTTATTAATGTTGTTCTTACTTTGAGTGATGATTAATTTTTTTACTAGGAAAGTTCTTTTGTCTCTTGGGTGCATAGATCTTGACTTGACACTTTTATGTGGATGAAACACTTGAAAGAAAATAGCATAATCATTTAAGTATAATGCTCATCAGATCTCATGTCAATAAGAGTAATTGAAGTTTTATTGTTGAATATAACAAAGTACACTATAAATAAAAGTCGTCGTCGAAGAATAATTTGTGACTTCATATAAGAAACAAACTAGTATTGTAATGAAAAAACTTTTAGATATAAAGTTTGATAATTTTAAATATATGTGTGTGTGTAAGCATATAATACAAAAAAGAGACGTTGATGCTCAACTTAAGTCCTTGGAGATTGAGATAATTAAGTCTTTTCTAGTTTATTTCACATTGAATTAGTTTCCTATAGAATTTGGTCTCAATCTCAATAGAAAAATAATTAAGTCTTTTCTAGTTTATTTCACATTGAATTAGTTTCCTATAGAATTTGGTCTATCTAAAATTTCCTATAACATATATAAAATAAATGACCGGTTAATAAACTCTTTTGACTATGTGTGTACAAGAGAAAAGATGTTGAATCATGAGAAGCTTCGATAAAAAAAAGAAACATTGCTCATTTAGCAACTAATAAGAAGAGTAATAAGTGGAAAGAAAGATGTGTCCATAAAGAAAAGAAACATAAAAAATTATCAATATAGTATCAAGATAGATAATAAAGTTCATTATTTCATTTATAAGAAGAGACACATAGCTAGTAACAAATGGACTTATTTTGGTTCATTAATCCATATTATGAATACCATATAAGCTTTCTAGATCTAAGAAAATCGAGATAAAATAAATAAAGTATGGAAGGCATTAATTAATTAGGACTCATAGACTTATTTAGAAAACTAGATTAATTTTGGATCTTGAAAACTCTCAAGACTTATGCTTGAAACTTAGTTTATATTTAAGGCACTATGTATGTTGAACCATCAATTCTCTAGAAACTTACTTTACGTTTTAAGGCTTATGCAAGTTGTTTTGCTTTTTTATTTTGAAAACTCTATATATAGCATTTTACAAAATAAAAACATTATTAAAATTGGATTCAAAAGTTAAGCTTAACTATTTTACAATATATGATAAAAAAAAACTAAAATTAAGCATCGTATTATCAATAAGCATTCTTCTTGTTTATGACACAAGAGATTAGATCATATCTTTATAGAAAGAATAAATATATTAAAACTCTTGATTTTATTGATTTCAAAAATTTTATGAATTATATAAAAGATAAGCTATCCAACACGTCTTTTACTGAGGATAGATACCTGCCAAAGAGGAATACTGAAACTGTAGAAATTATATGCACTGAGATATGTTGTGAGTCTTTTACTCTATGCCTCAATAAATTATTGAGAGACAATTTATCCCATTTATAGATGACTATATAAGATATATTTAATTATATATTTTTATTTGAGAAAGCCAAAGCTCTTGATGCCTTTAAGGTTTACAATGCAAAAATAAAGAAATAAATATAAACAAATTAAAATTATAGGAGTAGAAAGAGAGAAGAGTATTATGAAGGTGCATAAAAATAGACCAATAATGAGTCTGTTCATTAAGTTCATTGAAGAAGATATTATTGGAGAGTATGTAATGCTTTACACAACTCAACAAAATAAGATTGCAGAAAGGAGTCACACGCTTAATATATGATAAGTGATGCTAATTTATCTTATCCATTTGGAATGAAGTATTAACGATCATTGTATTATCTTAAACAAGGTTTCATTGTATTATCTTAAACTAAGCTTAAATCATTTGTATGTGTGGAATTGGAAGTGAGGATTTATAATCCTAGTATTAAAAAGAATAAGACCTTAGAACAGTCAATAATTTTTTTTATTGATGATGTTATTAACTCTAAAGATATACTTTTTTTTTTTGTCTCTTACATGTACCAAGAATTGTTGAATCAAGAAATACTAAATTTGTTAGGGATAATTTAAAAAATAATTTTTTGTATATATAATTTAAAAAAATAAATAATAGTATTAGTTTAATTTTGATCGACTGACCTTATCATCATGATGAAGAACCACTTTAAAACAGAAGTACATATAGAGTCTAATACTCCTATCAATAATCGTGTTAGTATTGAAACCATTAAAACAAAATAAATCCATCGGTTCATCGATTATTGATGGTTTTACGAGAATCAAGGTATACATTACAAACAATAATACCTAAAATTATTGGATTCTCCATAATAATAATAATAATAATAATAATATCCCATCCCTTTAGCCAGTTTAATTGATCTTTTACATTAATTTATATTTGATTTAATTTAGACGTCGATTAAAGGGTACCTTAATATGACTTAAAATGATTGAATACTTTCTTTTGAAGGACACTCGGCTTATTGTCATCCCTCGTTATACTTCCATCAATCTTTGGAGATCGAATTAGACCCATACACCAACAACAAGTTCGGCAATGTGGGGTCAGAGATGGCACCATCTTCTTCCACTCATTCTGACCGACTCGTAGCTTCGCTTTCATGACGGCGACGGCCAAATTGAGCAAGCACGCTCCACTAGTCACTTTTCCCGTTGAAAGAGACGGTATTCATCACCCACTCAGATGTACTGCATCTCTCTCTCTCTCTCTCTCTCTCTTCCTCTCTGTTATTTTATCGTCCTCATTTTTTATTTTCGATGAACTGTCCAACCAACTTCGATCAGCCTTCCATCATTGCGATCACCACAGAAAAAAATATATACATCTTTAATTTTCCTGTAAGAAGACATCCTAATCCTCTTGAAGAGGTATTAAGGGTTTCAGTTATCAAAACATTTCCTTCACTTCTTAAAATAAGTTTCTGTATATTGATTCTATCTGGACATTATTTTTCTTGGAGTCATTTCATACTAACTAATTTGCCAATGGAATTTTTTGCACATACTTACACCTAAGGAATTATTTTAAAGTATTATTTGTATGTGATAAATAATGTAAGAGTGTCTCACTCTAATAGTTTTAGAGGTGAAACGATAAATATCACTTTTCTGGCTCCCATATTCTAAAATATTTTCAGTAATTTTTCGTATTTTAGAAGAAGCATATTTCAAAATTTGAATTGAATTTATTAAATTCTGTCACTTGTTAGGCTTCAAAAATCAAAATCATGCTTAAATTCACGCTAATAATTAAATTTGTTAATTTAAAAATTTTATTATGGAACCTATTTTTATTTTATATTTTTTAATATTTATATATATATATGCAGTCATTATTAGAATGACACTAAGAGAAGAGTAGATTAGTGCAATAGTATTTTTAACTGATTTTAAAACTCATCGGCAAATCAACAAGTTTCAAAACTTAATTGATTAAATTAAAGTTACAAATAAGTAGCGTAAAATTAAGTCACAAAGTAAAGGAAGTAAAGATAGGTAAACCAATTTATAGTGGTTCGGACTTCTCAAACTATAACCACTCCGATTCTTCTTCTCTCGAGATCATTGACTTTTACTATTGATCTTCTTTCTAATTACTGAAGATCAACTAACTTTTTTCTTTTTTAAACTGAGAAGATAACCTTCATACTCTCTTTTTAAGTAAGATCTCTTACATTCTATAACTTAAAATTATAACCAAACTCAAGAGGAGAAAGATACTCAAACTATGCTCAAAATAAGAGTTTACAATAATTTTTTTGCTTAGGAATAGATGCTCCATCAATTCTTGAGTGAGATATTTATAGACCTCAAAAAGCTTCAAGAATAAAATCAAAAATTCAATCCCTAAAATTTTGGGATATGACGGCACTATCGTAGGCATTGAGTGGTACTATCGCTATAACCAAGCTACAAATATAAGCTCTAGTCTATTGTCGACCGAAATGGTACTACCATCGACCTAGGTGGTACTATTGCTACATAAGCAGTACCACCACTAAAATCAATAATAAAGCACAAACAAGGCTTTTCGATTGACTCAAGTGGTACTATCACCTTGGGCCTAGTGGTACCACCACCTAAGCCTAGTTTAGGCCACAATTTTGTCCTTCTAACGAGCCCAATTCAATCCTAGTTTAAGCCGAATGACTTCCTTTACAAGTTGACATATTTTCAACTTAATACTAACTCAAATTGATCCATAATAATCTTGATCAAGACTTTGATAAATCAATCACACAATAAGTACATTTATGAAGCTTTCGGCATGTTGTACTCTATTTTGGCACGTCATCCTTTCTTTTGACACTTTATCCGAAGACATCGCCCTTTTCTTTGGCATATCGCCTATTCCATTGGTATGTCAATTTTTTCATAACGTCCAATCTTCTAGTGCAATACTTGATCCTTTCGTTATGATGCTTGAACCTTTAGTACGAAGTCTAATTTTTGACACATCGAGCAATCTTCCAACTCAACATCTAATTTTCGACACGATAATTTTTTGGTACAATGTTTGACTCTCTTACTCTATTGTTGGCCCTTTAGTGGTCCGACTCTAAGATTGAAGTATTTTCTATATCACTTATCTCAAAAGCATATTAGTCCAATAAACTCATCAATTAATTTCATCATCAAAATATGAAATTCAATAGTCATTTCTTTACAAATTTAGCTTCATGATATAATAAGTGATTGCTTTGAATTTTTCTAAAAAATATTCTCCAACTAATATGAATATAAATCCTGAAGTGGATTTCCTACTATCGAGGTAATTTGTAAATAAACATATGAATATCTTATCACTTCAAGTTGATTTGATTTTTATATACGAGCATGTAGTCTTTTATTCTTTGTAAATATCTCATTACTATCTTTGTAACTTTCAAATATTTCATTCCTAGATTGCTTTGGTATCTAGCCAACATTCCAACTGTAAAATTGATACATAGTCTTATATAGGTTTGAACATATAATAGACTTTCAAATATTCATATATAAGAAATTTATTTGATTCTTTTCTAAGTCATTAAGACATTGGTTTTGATTGAATTTTTTTATCTCTGGTAATAGGTGTATCATTAGCTAAACAAAATTGATACTGAATGTCTCTAAGACTTAGTCAATATATCATTTTTGAGATAGTCTTAGCAATCCTTGAGATTTATCCTTAAATATCTTAATACAAGTAATATAAACCATCTCATTTATATCAACTATCTTAAAATTCATAGTAACAAACATATTAGTTTTGTACAATAAACCAAGATCACTATTAGTAAGTAAAATATCATCCACATATAATATCAATATAATAAACTTATTTATATTGATATTCAAATATATACATTGATCAACACTATTTTTCTTAAATTCGAAGAAAGTAATAATATCATGAAGCTTTATATACCATTGTCTGAAAGTTCGTTTTAGACTATAAATAGATTTCTTAAGTTTGCAAGCTCAACTTTTCTTTCCTTTTTCTATGAAGCTTTCAGGTTATTCCATGTAGACTTTTTCATCTAAATGTCCATTTAGAAATATTATTTTTGCATCCATATGATATAACTTAAGATTATAATGAGCTACTAATGCCACGATGATCTTTAACAAATCCTTTTTAGAAATTGAAGAAAAGATCTCATTATAGTCGATGTCTTCTTTTTGAGAAAAAATTTTGATTATAAGTCTGGATTTATATCATTCAATATTACCTCTTAAGTCATGTTTTATTTTAAAGATCCATTTACAATCAACTCTTTTATAATTATTGGACAATTCTACAAGTTCCCAAATACTATTTTGGTCCATCAATTTCAATTCTTCTTTTATCATATCAAGCCACTTTTCAGAATTGCTACTTTCCATGACTTATGAAAATGAAAAGAGGTCTCTTTTGATTCTTATGTCATAACTTAATTCTTATAGATATACAACATAGTTATCTGAAATGATAGGTTTCCCTTTCCTTTGAGATTTTTTTAGAACTATCAATTGTGGTTGTCCAACAAGTTTATTAGCAGTGACATCAACAATATGTAGAAGCCCATCAATGTTATATTGTTGTTCATCCTCATCAATTCTTTTAGTGATTTGAGGAATAACATCTTAAATAGGAAATAATAATGAAGTATCAACATATATCTCATCTATATTAAAATTAATCCTTTAAGATTTTTTACTCTCACTTATTTTATCATTTTCTAGGAATCTTGTATTATCATATTCTACTATTATCATACTATGATTATGGTAATAAAATCTATATCCCTTGATTTTTTTAGAACCAATAAAATATCTAAAAATAATTCTTAAATCTAATTTCTTTTTATATAGATTAAAGACTCTTATTTCTGTAAGACAATCCTAAATATATAGAGCCCTCAAACTAGGTTTCTTATTAGTTCATAATTTAAATGGAGTCAATAGAATCGACTTACAAGAAATTCTGTTCAAGATATACATAGTTGTCATATTTTAGATATTCTTACAGTTTATGATTGTATACCCAAAGATTACAACACTAATCCACAAGGATAATATCAGCCCTCTATAAATAATTTTAAGTGAACATTAGATATATCTATATTTCACCCAAAGGTAAAGTATGAATAATATTAATAGTTCATAATATTTAAGAAATATAAAGCCTTAATATTATTTTATATTTTACAGTGGTACTTCCATATATTCTAATGCTTTTAGTATCGATATACTCTCTAGTTTAAATTATTCAAAATGATTAAAAAATGTGTAGTTCACACTATGTGTATTAGATCTTGACCTAGTATTGCTTGTTGAACAACCCACAAACTTCATTAATGAAAGCAATATAGCATAGATTAATGAAATAAATACTTGAGAAAGATCTAATAGACTCAGCTTAATGTTTATAAGAATGATAATTATAAATAGTATAAAGACTATTATTATCTAAAACGAGCACACAAGAATATTTGAGGGTTATAGAAGATATATTTAAATATATTGAGAAGTTATTGGTCAACACATTAATGAATGAACTAACTATGACTTAGTATGATGAAACTCGAGGGATTTAGGATTATATTCTCAATATGTGTGACAATGTTATAAATATCCTCATTAGCATGAATGTGGATGAATCTTTCCTCATGTGGTTCATTCTTAATTCTCTTCCTCTTCAATTTGACCCATTCAAGATTCACTATAATACTAATAAGGATAAATAAGACTTAAATGAGCTGACTAACTAAATTTGTCGGGTTTAGAAATGCAAAGCAAACTAATAAAAAGAAAGCTTTCACAATAAGTACTTCTTTTATGGTAGAAAAAGATATGTGAAAAAAAAGACTGCATTAAACGTAATACTTTATTCAAAAAGAAAAATATAAACTCAACCTCTATATACTTCGAATCAAGTATTATAAATATTCTTTCTAATACTTGGTAGATTGATTTTAGTGCTTCAATGTATATTACCAATAATATATAAGGATTTCTTTTAACCCAAAAATCAAATGAATATGAAAGATTCGTCGTTAAGAGGAATTATCTTAAAGCGAAAGTGATAACATTGGGAACATATTGCCTAGATATATATCATTTGATGGATTTTATAGACAAACGTTATGTTTCTATTATTTTTAAAAATTTAGTTTTCTTATCTAGAATTGATGAGTTAGGATATTGTCTTTCTTTTGATAATGATAAACTCAGTATATTTTATGATTCAATAAAAGTTAGTTCTAAAATTCTATATGATAATTTATATAAAATTAATTTGAATCTTGAGTTTGCAAAAACATAAGTGACCTTGTAATCAAATGTTAGATTGAAATTTAGTTTCAATGATGAAAAATCTTATAAATTGTAGCATAGATATTCAGGGCATATCTCAAAGGAAATTTTTTTGAAAGATTTATACTTCACTGATTTTAATATTTGTATATATTATATTACAAGAAAGCAAACTAAGTATACTAAGAAAAATAACACAAGAAGTAAAGAACTTTTTGAGATTATTCATACTAATTGCTAGTCATGAGTGTCATACAAGCCTATCACATGAGTGATGGCATGTGTGACATGATACACACTCTTTTCGCTTGTTATATATTTAATTTTTTTTTTTTCACTTTATATTATTTTTTAGATATATTGTAATGTCCATGGATCTGTACAATAAGAATGTATCATGATGAGATCATGAAAATGAGGCTGATTCACCTTTAAACATAGACCCTAAATAATCCCTATCATATGTTACTCGAGAGGGACATTGAGATAACCGGATATACTAGTGTGCTGTATATCCATCCATATGATGGAGGCGACTAGTCTCATAGTTGCTCATGTGGGGACACTAGGGATACAGTGCAGGTGCTCATTGGAGATTAAGTTCACTGATCGATTCGCTTACGGAATGCTGGATAATTGATGATACCTTATTGTCAGATAATAATTTTATCATTTCAATGGTGTATATGATCCTTAGACTTGAGACACTAAGGATGTCCTATATAAGTACTCCACTCTTTGATACCAGATTTATAGGTCTGAAAATTTCAAATCTAGTACAACCGGTCATTGGGAGTGGTAGCCAATCTTACGAGGGCAAATGAATATCGATAGAGGATCATCTTCTCTCGGTGTCATGAGAGAAATATCTCATATGTTCTTACTCAAGCAAATTCCTAACCAGGGTCATTCGGAATGAGAGAGAAAGAGTGCTTTGGGAGAATCTGATTAGAGCGAGACTCGAGTATAAACCATATGAGCTTAAAAACACCATGCTCGGAATACGATCTTTGAGATATTAGATGGATGATAAACTATAGATACATGGTAACTGAGGACAGACATGTCCAATGGATTAGACCTCTTTATCGTTTAGGGACTATGGCGTAGTGACTTAGTATGTTCACAGTTGATAAGTTGAGTGAATTATTATGTAGATAATAATTTACTGAGCCAAAAGGAGTTCTGACAGGTATGACTCATGGCTAACTCGATATTAGGTCTAGAGGATCATACAAATATGATAGGTGTTGCGATGAGCAGAGGTTTAAATATGAGATATCCGCTGAAGCCCTTATCTTATTGGATATCCAATAAGGTCTTGAATTATTGGATCCTATGGATGAGATCCAATAAGAGTAAATGAGAGATTATTGGATAGAAATCCATTAATCTAAGTAGCTTGGGTAGTTGGATGAAGATCTTGTACCCAACAGGGCAGGATCCATTAAGGTAAATTTATAAGGACATCTATATAAATATGAGAGAACCAAAGGCTATAGGTTGGACCTCTTTTGGTTGCCACCTCCTGTCCTCCTCTCTCTCTCCCCTCCTTAGCCAATAGCCCTTGCTTGGGGCGTATGGACAGCAAGAAGGGCCGGTCCCTTCTTAATCGTGTGGTGCATATAAAAAGGAGGATTGTGTAATGATTTGAAGAGCATCTTTACAACCCCTACAATGTGGATCATTGCTAGAGAGGAGGATAGTTAATTTCCTTCATCATTTCCTATAGATTTGTAAGTTTTCAGGGATATATGATCTCCCTAGATAACACATCTTTATTATACGTGTAATTTTCGATTTTGTAGGTTTTTGCGCATCAATCTTCGCATGATGATGAAATCTTCTTATTTTATGTGGAAATCTAAGATTTTTATTTTCTACCCTTCCGGTGCGCATGTGATGTTACTTCAGATTTCCCAACACTAATATGTACGAATCACTTCATATTTCTTATTTCAATGGAGAGAGATATTTTATCATATTAATATATGACTTGTTAAAATATAATTATATATTTTTAATACATAAAAAGTCGACTGTTAACACTCCTGAGGTATACAAATGAAGTTGAGAGATAATTAAATAAAAAAAATCAAATTATCAAATTTGATAAAGGTAGTAAATTTTATGATAGATATGACGAGTCAGGTTAGAATCCTAGTCTTTTTGCTAGATTTTTAGAAAAATAAGATATTTGTGTTCATTATGCCTTACCGAGTTTGTCATAGTAGAATGACATTGTTAGAAGGCGAAATTGTATTATTATAAATATGATTAGGAGTATAATAAGTTATTCTTCTGTATCTAGGTCGATGTAGAGTGAAGCTCTTAAGATATAATTATCATATCCCATCACATAATTATTCAAAATATATTCCCTTTTATGATTATATAAATCTCCTAATTATATGTATTACTATAAATATTTTTTAATATCATTTAGGACTAATTCTTTAATATAATTTTATAATTTATTATTTTAGATCACTTTGATGGTTATAAGACTAATATAATAATATAAAATATAGTTTAAGATATCTTATAAATGATAAAATATTTATTTAATTTATATCCCATAAACAAACTATCCTAGGTTACTTTGACTACTACTAGTTAAATAAAACTTAAGGATATAAGTTACAAATAATATTAATCAAATATCCTTTAATTTAATTTATATAAAAATAATTTAATAATATTAAAATAATAATCATAATAATTATTAAACATTAATCAACATAAAAAAACTCATATGATAACTATAATCATGATAAAATATAAATCATATCTTTATGTAAAAAATAAATGTTATTTTATAATTCTAAACATATGCATGTGAATAACTAAACAAATATCCAAGAATAATAATTAGAATTTAATCATCATAAGAAAAAAATTACGAGTATGTCATATGAGAAAACTATAGAAAAAAGCTATAATTTATATTTTTTTAACTCCATATGGAATCCTAAATTATACAAATCAACTCTATTTAATTAGATAAGCATAGAATTAGGCTAAAAATTAACCTAATTATATTAGTCAAAATTAAAGTTAACTAATGTAAAAAATTGATGAAAATTTTACTTTCCCTAAATTCAATAAAAAAAATGATTGATCGAATCTAAATCCAGTCAAATAGTCAAAATACAATCAAGATAAAGTTTGATCAAAATATTTTATTAAAATTAAATTAAATTAGTTAATTTTATAACCAAGGACATAAGTCGAAATAATATTTATTTTTTGAAGGATAAAATTATAATTTTATTGGGATATATAGTGAAAATATATGATTTTTGAAGGGTAGAACTATTAAGGAGACACAGATTGACATTAAAAGGATTCATAAGGGCAAAATTATGATTTTAATGGGTGAAAACCTTTTTTCTTCCTCGTTGCTATGCGAGGCATGCAATTGACGCATTGTGCGATTGTTCATTGTGTTGGGTGTTATTGTTCTCACACGGTTGATCGACAACCCCTACAATCACCATGGTGTGTTGTTGCACCCACACACGATTATTTTATTGGGATATATAGTGAAAATATATGATTTTTGAAGGGTAGAACTATTAAGGAGACACAGATTGACATTAAAAGGATTCATAAGGGCAAAATTATGATTTTAATGGGTGAAAACCTTTTTTCTTCCTCGTTGCTATGCGAGGCATGCAATTGACGCATTATGCGATTGTTCATTGTGTTGGGTGTTATTGTTCTCACACGGCTGATCGACAACCCCTACAATCACCATGGTGTGTTGTTGCACCCACACACGATTATTCTCACCACTCGCGTGTTCCTCATTGATGGAATACCTCTACAGCCATACATTGCTGACTACCATATGCTTAATTAGCAACACCAGGACATAACTCCAAATGCCGATGTCATCTACAACCGTTCACCACCATATGTGATGTTATGAAACAAGGACTTCCAACAACTATCGACACCGACCATGGCCAGTGCTCAAAACTTTACCATGGCGACTTCCACCATGCAGAACCACCTAGCAATCGTTCTTCTCTACTTCTATGTCGACTGCCATAACAACAATAACTTTCAGTAAGAGTGACAACAACAGTAGGCTAGTACCATCGCTTGTAGCACCATCACCCTTTGTTCCGTCGTGCTCGACCATCATTGTGGGCTTTGCGGTCTTCACTACCCACATCAATGTAGCAACGATAATTCCTCGATCAAACACAAGAAATCTCGCATTACCCACAAGTAAGCGAGGATGGATGAGATAGGAAAGCAGATCGATAACATAAATAAAACGTTCAAATATTGTATAATCAAAATCAAATAATACCTTTTCACAAGTAAATGTGCTAATAAATACATGTAATTGTAAAGTAGATATGATATATTTTTACGATCTAAGGTATTTAGTTTTAAAAATGACTCTAATACTAATTCTAAGCATAAAAAACTATAATTATGTTACTATTATATGAAAAACTTAAATATAAAAAATGAAATCAAATAACAATAATTCAAGATTAGAATTGTATATATTTCATGTCATTCAAAATACCCTTATCTGATATGCAAATGTATGATCGTTGAATTTGAAAATTACAACGATGCAGATCTACAAGAAGAACTAGACTCGCTTTCTCATCTTTTTCTTTCTTTCACATGACTACCATAATCTCAATTTTTGATATTTCATCCCTAGGAGGTCTTAGACAAGAATAATAGAAGGTCTAGGATAGTAATTAAAAGAGTCTCTTTCATCCATCAAAGTCATCTCCTAAGAAATCCTATCATATATGAATTTTCTGTTGATCGAGATATCCGTAATCAAAACCTAATCAGATCTATAATATAATATATCTAATTAAATAAAGCTATATAATCTAACATAAGATCGATCCAATGCTCCGCCCATGAAACATAGCTACTTCCTTTGATGAGTTCATATGCGACTTACTGCAGAATTACTTCAATGCTCTTCGTAGTTGTGTATTGATGGAGGGATTACAGCTTAATGTATCATGCAATAATTTTATGGCCTCTTCTGCCTAAGTTAGTAGGTTCCTGGTTCTGATTGCTAGGCAATTTGTGAGAGTTCCCTTGGGAATAATATACTCTTTTTTTCATTCTCAGAAAAAGTTTATTAATGTTTGGTAGCTGTAGTGCTAGATTAATGTACAAGAAGTAGCTGTTCATCACACATGTTAACCAGCAGTATACCACTTGAGCATGATAAATGCATGGATGACAAAGGGAAACAAAATTTACTTTGAGAAAGATGTCCACTGAAGGCAGTGGCAGTCCACAAAAAAAGTAGGGAAGCAAGTGGTGGTCTTTTTTTATGGACCACCATGCATCTTGCCACTTGCACTTCCTTTCCCTTTAAAAATGGTGGGGAAGAGAGAGAGAGAGAGAGAAAGGGCCAGAGAAAGAACTCATTGAGCCCACCATTCTCAGATGCAGCAGCAGTAGCCAATGGATTCAGTTCAGTTCATTTGGCACGCTCTCAAGCAGAAGGCCAGCACTCTGTTTGCATTAAATCCACTTCTTCTCCCCTGAAACCAAGCCCACCTTACAACTCTCTCTCTCTCTCTCTCTTTATCGCTCCCTGAGGTTGTGTTGTGGGTCGCCTCACCACCCCCTTGCTTTCTTCTCTGAACCAAATACCACTCTCTTCTACCTCTCTCCCCATGCAAATCCTATTCAAGGAATAAGCTGTGAGGAAAACCAAGCACATACTTGCAGACAGTGGCTGATCATAAAATAACCTTCATGGATTCCGTTCCTTCTTCCCCTTCTTCGTCACCGTCGTCATCCTGTGGTTCTCTGAACGCTGCCGATATCTAAGCAGTTTCGCTGGTTGCATCCCCCACCCTCGCCCGCCCCCGCCCTCGGATGCCGGAGATTGGAGAAGAAGGGAGAGGTAGAGGGGGGGTGATGTTTTCTCTGAGACCGAGGTTCTTCGTCGAGGAAGGCTATGACGAGGCCCGCCACTTCTTGGACTCGTGCTTCCTCTGCAAGAGACCCCTCTCCCGGAACCGCGACGTCTTCATGTACAGAGGAGACACACCATTCTGCAGCGTGGAGTGCCGGCAAGAGCAGATCGAGATGGACGAGGCCAGGGAACAGAAGTTGAAGCTTTCTTTAAAGAATTCTTCGACAAAGGAGCAGCAGAACGCATCAAAAACCAGCGCGATCAACAGCCCACCGAAGTCCCAGAAGATCCATGTCAAAGCCGGTACCGTTGTTGCCAGCTAATAGTCCTTTCAAGCGATCAAACAAGTAGTAGTTAAGGATCTGCACGCGAATGGAAGAAAACTCACTGAAGGAAAAAGAACACCAAAAAGAAAAAAAGAAATCTTTTCTCTTAATTTTGCATGCGCAGGACCAAGAACAAGAGTTGTGTATCATGATGATGGTTTGCTAATATGAAGTTGGCACCGTGCAGTAAATCTTTTGTTGGACGATCGGCAGGAAGCCTTTAAATGTCCTTCTTCTGTGTGTCTATGTGATGTTCTCCTTCTTGTCTTCAAACATATGAAATCAACAAATACTGTTTAATTTGCTCTCTCTCTCTCTCTCTCTCTCTCTCTCTCTCTCTCTATCTCGTGCCGTGGTTGATATATACTGAATACTTGTTAGCATGGAGTTGTTTATAGTATTAATGAGTAGATTGAGGGACTCTGAGCTAATCGAAGTTGACTCCGAAAGAAACTGGAGAGAACAGCAGGATTCTCTCGTCTCTAAACTTCCTCCAATACTCTTGGTCATTCTCTTGCAGATTCCTTCGTGCTTATTTGGCTGTAATTTGCAAGCATAATTGAATCCTCTCCATCTCGGAGATGTTCTTGGTTGAATCCTTGCAAAGGTGGCGCCCAAGCGTTTTCCTAAATAATTCTCTAGGGGTGAGATCTCCTCCTCCCTTATTCTCACACTGGAATCTGATTCAGTCTGGGTGATTCAAAGTGCTCTGACAAGACTCAAACCGCTGGTCTCCAGCATCACTTTAGGGAGTTCTTGATTTCTGACAGAAACAACCATTCTAATTCTGCCTTCTCTAGCTTGGAAAGCAGCTGCATCAAAATCTATCTTCATCCAATGCAATACAATGGATTATTCACCTTTTGATGCTTCCAGAATAACTTGGAATCTTCTACGGAACCTTCAAGCAGTCTAGTCTCTGGTTTCTTTTCTGCTACAATGGCCATGCAACAGTAAACATAAGAGCAGGCGGATGTTCAGATCCTTCAACACCACACATGTTCAATGGTTAATTTGACATTCGGCTATCAGTATGAGAACTGATGGAAAAGAGAGTTGCAGATTCCACATGAAGAATACCCCTCGAGTTCTCCACTTCATAATCACTCTGGGAAATGGTGTGTGACCTACAAGTTTTCTCGTGAACAAGTTAGCATTGAATTAGGAATATCCTCAAAGAACACCAAGCAAAATTCTTCAAGTGGAATTTGAAGATTCAGTAGAGATTTCCAGAAACGTTTGTCATCCATCTTATATATGGAGTGTTGCCTCCAGATTTCCAGGAAGCAAGTAATCCATTTGTAGATGATGATGAGCACTGTGAAATGCCTATGTTTTACCAAGTGTCAAAGAAACTGATACCTATAACAATTTTATTCATTTTGGTTGGTATTGAAAGTAAGAAGCTCATCTCTCAATCCTAACATTAATAATCTTCTACTGCATATAATGCTTTTTCATAGGTATT
The DNA here is from genome assembly GCF_036884655.1 of Musa acuminata AAA Group. Lineage (NCBI taxonomy): Eukaryota > Viridiplantae > Streptophyta > Magnoliopsida > Zingiberales > Musaceae > Musa > Musa acuminata. The sequence continues at coordinate 28,102,371 of NC_088330.1, forward strand.
TTATTTCCAGCATACTGATAATTTTCTCTAAGTAAACACCATACATTATACAACTTTTAGTCACAAGAGATTGTTCATTCTTCATAAGCCTCCAAAACTGCTTAACTGAGCTTTGTGATACACATTGTGGCCCATCTAGACTAACACACACCTTCATTATTTATACATGTAGAATTACTTGCCGATCTACCTTGATTGATATTTCCTTTCCAGCCCAAGAATTTTTTTTCCAGATTTTGTGAAAAACCATATCAAGAACTTCCTGAGTCATGAAAGCAGACGTAAATGTTTGTCGTGATGATCAATTCTGTTCACCTCTAATCTATTCCCCACCATCCTTCTTGAGCCCTTTTTCCACATTTCGGCTAAATTTGATGTTGTCTTTACCTATTCACCTCGGCGAGTTGCATTTTCGTGGCCCTTTGTTATGGATTTGCACAACATTAAACTCTCCATCATAATTTTTGATCTCTTCTGGATAATTAGACTCCATCTCAGAATGTAAAAGAGCTGTCATCTCAGAAGAGATGCACAAGCAAGCTGCATCTCTATCTGGTCTCCAACATCATTATATCTGATATAATTATGAACGCCTCAAGAGACCAATGTCTAGTTGTGGATTTCGATGATGATTTGACTTTCCAATGTTGGTTAACAAGCGAAGAGGATCGTAGAACTTTCAACTATGATTAACATGATCCAAAACGGATTCAAAGGAGCTGGTGGAGCTGTTTTAAGTGGAGAATCTACAGCTTGCTTTGAGACTTCTGTTCTTGGAAACTCCTTTATGGATTTTAGAGTGTCATATGCTTTAAGGGTGGGTAGGTAATAAATAGGTCATCTAATTGGTTGGCTAATTTTGTTAGAACATCCCTTTTTATTTTCTTTCGAGAAGGCAGTTTACCTTCCGATTTGCCTTTTTTATTATTATTTAGTTTCTCTTCTCTTTTGGACAAAAAAAAAAAAAAGGAAAAACAACCAATACATCTTTGCTCCTTAGCACCCAAAACTTAATGGTGCATAGAAGAATATATTGGGGAGAAGTGATTGATAACCTCTACCCTCCAATCCATATGGGTGGAAGAATTCTTTGGCAGTAGAAGTCCTAACTGGGGATGCACTCAAATTGAGAGGATGCCCAATTAACGTATCTCGTTGAAATTAAAGGATGAGTAATATGACATTTTCTAGGCCCAACATCCACTCATGGCCCAAAATAGCTAACATATATGATACACCCATATTTGATCAATCGTAAAAATATTGTTATAACATGTATAGAACATGAAAAATATTCACAATTACAAGCAATAGGTCAAATAGATCAAGAAACATATACCCAAGGACGCTCTTGAGTTAGTTAGGAATGATGTGATATAAATAGAAATAAATTTTTGTATATGAACAAATACTAGCAGGCTATAACACGCAGCAGAATTAAATGGAATTATAATCAAATAGAACACCAAGATTTATATGGAAAACCCCTCCAACATGAATGGTAAAAATCACGGAGCAAACTAGAAATAATCCACTATAAGAATAATGAATATATCTTTTGCCCAAAACCCTAGTAACAATCACAAAAGAATAACTGAGTTACAAGAATTACATCACTATGCATAATATCTAAATTTTTCCCAAATAATCACAGCAGCAAGAATGTACTATAGATCTGATCTAACTTGAGATGAGAACACTGCCTAGAACAATCTCTCTGCGTTATCCTTGTTTTCTTCTATTTCATTCTCTTGTTTTTTTATCCTTTTCTCCTCTTTTGTTAAATCAAGATGCTATTATAGTTTTCTCCGCTGCAGTTTTTTCTTCTCTTATTTTCGTACCCCTTATTAGATCAAGGTTTTGACTTGAAAGAGGGGTGGGATATGGGCTGTTAAAGCTCACTATGAGCTGAACTTATGGGCTGTCAGCCCAACAAGAAACTCGTGGTCGTTCAAATCCATTGAGAATCGAGGGAGATATAGTTCGATAATCTATAAAGAATCATAAGATTCAACACAAATCAACCTTTGAAACATTGTTTTATAACACAGCTACAGCTAAGTCTTGTTGCTGTCACAATGGCTATACCAGCAGCAGTAGCAACAAGGAAGAAAAGGAAAGGAGTAGAGGCAGCGGTGGCAACAGAGAAGGAAAGGAGAAAAAGGGAACGAAGAAGGTTTTCGAAAAATTTTCACAAAACACCAAGAAAAATATAATTGTCAATTAAAATTTAAAGTAATCAGCTGATGTCAGTTAAGTCATAGAATGGTCAAACAAGCCTAACATGATTGCTAATTTTAGGTGAAACATTTAAGCAACTAAAAGGGAATCAAACAGGTGGATTGAATTGGTAAAGTCAATGTGACTAGTCAGTCAACAGGCGTATTTGGGACCTGTAACTCACATAAGAAGTAATGATCAAATGAGTGGATGAGTGCAATGATAAAATGAAATAAAAGTATCCATGTTTAATAAACAAATTATGGGTAATTATATACATCAGCCAATTCTGTGTTCCATATATAGCAGACTAATGAACCACATGAAACCTCTGTTACTTCTCGGGGAAACCTCCCCATCGTTTTCTAAATCTTAAAACTTGTGCTACTGCAGATGAGTATAACCTCTTGATATTTAATTCTTGCAATGCATGCATGCCAGCTTTTAGGATCTCATTTGGTCCTTCTCATCTTGGTGGAGCTGTTACGAGAGTGAGCCCCCATGCATCTTACACAGCAATGATCGGATTAAACAGGTCACCAGAACAAATCTGTGTCGACAGAAAGAAATCTGAATCTGAGTTCAGTGCCAGCCATAGAATGTCTGCTTCGAAGAACATTAGTATGGAGAGCTAAAAGATCCCTGTTATGCGTGCACAGAAATGTACACGTTAGGATGGGAGTCAAAAGATATCCATGCTTGGGCTACCAAGATATTTTGAATTACTTTGGCAGAATTGATTTACAGAACATGAGGCAGGAACGAGATGTGCCGATCCAACTTCTGGATTTCGTCGTAGCAAGCGTGCATGCGTTTACTCCTCCAATGCAAGAGCTGAGGTGGGTATGAGATGGATTGGATTGATGACAGTGATGCACGGGGAATCTCCTCCCAAGTATTCTATTCTCCAACCAAGGACCGTGACAGCCTGAAGAAGCCAAATATCTCCAACCAAGTATTCTATTCTCCCAAGTTTGGTTTGGCTTTGATCCATTTCTTTCCAAATTACAATGTTGGCTCTCTCTGTTTTCACTTTTGATGACCGTAAAAGGTCGATGAAACAGCAACAGGCACTCCGATGAGAGCCACGAGCAGGAAGGAATCCTGGTGTGGGGGGGACCTACTTGGACAGAAATGGCCGTAACTGAGCTTTGAAAAGTGCATGTCGGAGTGCTGCAGGTTTTCTTTCTCCAACATGACCAAAATATATGGCGGACGAAGAGTAAAAGGATAAGCTTCATGCCTTCCACACATAAGTTGTGGTGGAGTTTGGAGGCCGTGACAAACTTGCGGCTAAGAAGGATCAATGTTTTGCGGATTGTCTCAAGTGCTAATCTGCGCACCTCCCCCTGTCGGTGCATCTTAAATCGAAGCGAAGGCAGCGCCCGCCCTAATACTGAATCGATAAATCGTTCATGACCACAATATATCCGTGTTTGTATGCGCGTCATGCTAATCGCAAAGGCAAGTAAGACGTAAGAGATGGGATTGATGAAACTGTTCAACCAAAGCTGTCGGTGCACGTGAAATCCCAACCCATTCAAAAGGAGAAGCGTTTGATGAGACGATGACTTCAAATCTATCAGTATTCGCTAGGCATGATTTAAGCTTTTCTTCGAAAAGAAGTCCCGATAAACCGGAATCAGATGCATGGAAACCAAATAATTCCACGCAGTAGGCAAATAGCATAAGGATTGATGATGAAGAACAAGAGTTATGCAAAGCATCCTGATTGCAAAGATTGGAAATATCTCTTTTTGTGTTTTTGGCGCAAGAAATTCTTAGCCATGGTATCTAATTACTACTGATTAATAAAGACTGTAAATATTCTTTTTTTACCTAAGTTCATCTATAATCATCTCGTTTTTACTATTAAAGTATATGATTCTATCTAATTGAATAAGATATATTATAAATCTAATTAGATTCTGATTATAATTATAATTATTGATTAATAGAATGCATATATAGGATTCCGGAGATGATTTTGACTGGAGAAACTCTCTTAATTACTTATCTTAAATATTTTTCTCTTAACTATAAATAAACAAAACCTTATGGAGGACTCAATATGTGATGTTAAGTTATACGTTAAGTTACAAAGAGATTACAGATTTTCTATATTCTTTTAGTCTCTATTTCATCACTTATAATGATTATCTTCACTTAGTGTTCATATAAAGGATAGGAAAAAAGAAAAAAATAAATTTAGTTCTTCTTGTAGATTGGCATTGTTGCTTCTATCGGATCTAACGATGGTATGCTTATAGATTAAATAAATATTTTCTAAATAGTATCAAATTAGATTAGATAAATTTATCGTAATTTGATTTTGATTCTAGTGTTAAATTTTTTTTGCATAATAGAAGCATGATTATAGTTTTTATATTTATAATTGGTATCGAAGTTAGGTTTTGAAATCAAATACCTTACATCATAAAAGTATGTTAGATCTATTTTATATTTAGATTTATTTATTAGCACTCTTTGCTTGTAAAAAAATATTATTAGTTTTGATTGTATGATACTTTAATGATCCATCAGTGTTATCAATCTATTTTCTTATTTTATTCATCTTGTGAATATATTCTTCGATGCTCCACACCTACTTGCAGGCAACGAAGGTTTCTCACCCACATGAGTGGAATCGTGAATGGAAATATGCTACCCACTATAATCAACAATGGATGTCAGTGTTGGGTTGGTTTTGGTCGCCCATGGGTTAAGGGGTCATGGTAGGAAAGAATTGTCACGACAAGGCATTACGACAAGAAGGAATGGTCATGACAATAGAACTTAATAAAGACATTTAGTGGACGACGATCACCAACAATGGGCAACTTTGATGTGGGTCACAACTGTTAGGATCAAGAGGTCGGCACTAAGAGGGGAGGGTGAATTAGTGCAGTGGAAATATTACGTCTCGATTAAAACTTCGTTCGATAAAAATCGTTTCCGATGAAAACCTTTTCGTAAAGATCTTAACTTGAAACCCATTTGTAAATGTATTGAAAGCAGTAAGCGATTAAAGAGGTTTGCAGTAAAGATAAATTGCACAAAGGAAATGCAAACCAGATTTTAGAGTGGTTCGGTCAACGTGACCTACATCCATTTTTGGCTTCCTCCTTCAACGAGGTCACCGACGTCCACTAGAGGCATTCCTTCAATAGGCGAAGGCCAATCACTTTTTACACCACTCTTCTCCTTTTACCAGGTTTAGGAGATAACCCTTACAAGCACTCACTCTCCTCTCTAAACAGAAATCTAAGTTTAAGTTAGAGGAGCGAATACACTTATGATCGCAATAGTGTTTTCTCTCTTTTAATCTCTCTCTGCTTATGTGCTTTAACCAGGGATGAGAGAGGTATTTATAGGCTTTAAGTTGATTCAAACTTGGAGCCTAAAACTTTCCCATCCCAGGTTCCCAAGGCACGGGCGGTACCACCGCCTGTGTTGGGCGGTACCATCGCCTAGTGTCAGTCACACTGACACTGCCCTGGGCGGTACCACCGCCCAGGTCAGGCGGTACCATCGCTTGGAGGGCAGTTCTAGGCGGTAGCACTGCCCAAACTGGCGGTACCACCGCTTGGCACCTTGCTAGGGGCGGTACCACTGCCTGATATAATCTCGAAGATTATGCCACGATGGTGAGACTTCTTGGGGCACTGTTTGAGCCTCTTATTGGGCCCAACATAGTTCTTATATGGGCCTAGCTGGCCCCTAATTGAGTTGGCCCAAATCTAAGCCTAATTATGTGCTAACTATGAAATCCTAAGACATTTGCTAAGCTAAACAAGTCCCTATGTATATTCTTCTAGCGAGCTTCCGGTGATCTTCCAATGAACTCCCGACAAGCTCCTAGACTTCATGATGATCTTCTTAGCAAGTTCCGACGAGCTTCTCTGGCAAGCTTTGAGACTTTTCGACTGGTTCCGCCAGAACTTCCGATGAACTCTCGAACTCCTAACGAATTTGTGTCCTTGACTCTGAGACTTCATTTTGCTTCATGCCACTCCTAACGAATTTGTGTCCTTGACTCCGAGACTTCATTTTGCTTCATGCCTTGCTATCATAGTTAATCCTACACATATAAAACACACTTTGATCTAGACAATTAATACTAAGCATTAATCATGTTGTTTGGCATGTCATTGGTCCCTCGACGCTTCGTCCGATTCTTCGGCGCATCATCCTCTCTTGCATCCTATTGCCCAATCGGCCAGTTGACTCCGCAACTCCGATAACTTTGGTGCAATATCCGGTCTTCTTGGCCTAATGCCCGAATCTATAGCCCGAAGCCTTTTGTCGATACGTCGACCGATCTACCGGCCTGACGTCCAATTTTCTAACATATTCCTCCGGTCCAACATGATTTTTCCTGCTTTAATTGTCTCATTCTGATCGAAGTATCCTGCGTCACTCAAAACATAGATTAAAACATAAACATCTAGATTGGTTTCATCATCAAAATCTGAGATTCAATAATCTTCTCCTTTTTTATGATGACAATCAATCAATGACAGAGTTAATTTTAACTCCCAGAGTTTAAACAAACTCCCCCTATCAATATGCCTTATTGATATAAACTCTTGGATTCAAAAATCCAAGCAAACATGTCATGATCAAATCATGCATGATATCAACATACTTCTCCCCCTTTGTCATCAACAAAAAAGAGAAGTCCACTATTCATGTGTTTGGAAATATAAGTTCAATACATTGCATCATAAATCTTCAGTTTTATCATCATGCAAGCTAGCAAAAATTTTGAGTTTTGCAAGTTTGTAAATTTTGCTAGATATGCAAGTTTAGCATGTTTTGCTTCTTGAGATAGGCAAGATAGCAATTTTGGTGATGTTCAATATAGCAAGTTCTTTCTTCTTTTCTGAGAAGTGTGATTTTTACTTTCTTTGCAATGCGCAAGTCAGCAATTTTTGCTTCCTTTCTTGTATTGTGCAAGTTAGCAAATTTGCTTTCTAGCATATTTTGCTCCCCCTTTGTTATTGTCAAAAATAAGGAAAGACCCTTTACATCAATTTTTAAATTATAACAAAAGTAAATAGTATAGATGAAAATTCAAGTCATGAATTTTAAAATAATTATTTTATCATGAATATTTCATCATTACATGCATCAAAATAATATCATGAGTATTTCATGTATTCATATCATCACATGAAGAATATCAAAAAGAACTTGGTGATGAGATATACTTCATAAATTCAAGGAATTTTACATAAGAAAATTTAAGTCATAAAATAAACCTTAGATGTCAAATAGCATATCATGGTTTATTAGAATTAGTCTTATTTTTAGTGAATAGCAAAAAGAATAGTAGGAGAGCAAGATCTCAATTCATGCATATCAAATCTTCAATCATCAAAATCATAATTTATCTAGAAAATTCTCCTCTTTAAATATTCAAAGAGAGATCTTAGGAGATCAAATAATAAAAGATATTCAAATGAAATTTTAAGTCATGAATTTTGAAAAAGATATTCTCTTTAGTAAATTGTAAAAGGAAACGTAGGAGAAGAAGATTTCAATTCATGCATAAGAACTCTTATGATTCATATTGAAATTTTTTTCAAAATACAAGAGAATTCTGAGTAAGAAATCTTGATTCATTAAAGATGTCAAGTTATAAATCTCGAGAATCAAGATCGTGATTTCGATAAAACCCATTAAATTCAAACCATCAAAATCATCAACAAATCTTTTCAAGAAAACTTAATGAAGACAAATGTAAATAAATTCTCATGAGAATTTGATTCATGCATAATGTCTCAATTTTTCATGAATGTCATAAGACATGATTTATTTCAATAAATCTCTTTTTATAAGTGGATAAAAAAAACATAGGAGATCTTGATTGTGCATAAGAAATCTCAAGTTATAAATTTCAAGTTATAAAGTTGAAAGAGCAAATATCATCATGGAAATCATTAAGATCAAATAATCATAAAAATCATCATGCATAACTTTAAAATCTTATGCATAAAATTGTCAATCATGGAATCAAAACATTTAATATTTTCATTACATCTTTATGCATTATTAAGTATATAATCGTCAAGCATCACACATACACTATTTCATATAAGTATGCCTATTTCATTTATGCCAAATCAAAACATGCATCATTTTTGAAACCGAAAAAGTCACTTTTATTACCGTGAAAATCAATAATCCATAAATCTCAAGAATCATCAATGCGTAATTTTGAAATTTATTAAGCATGATCATTATGCATCATTACATTATTTCATCAAACTTAAAGCATTTTCAATCAAGTTCATTGTAGTCATGCATTTTTCTTTTTAGGTGAATCTAACTTTTCATGCTTAGTTTCCAAACAAAAGTCATGCATCATTTTTAAAATCGGAAGGCAATATGAAAATTATTAAGATATACATTATTGCTTCTCAAGCACATACATAAAATTAATCATATTTAGTATGCAAGCATTAGATTAATATTTTATTATATTTTCATACAATTTTCATGACCATTTTCAAAAATTACTTAGAAAGATAAGTATGATTCCTATTTTTTTTACATTTTCATTATATTATGTAATTTTCTAAAAATAATTTTTCTAAACTAAATAAAAAAAAGCATCATGGAAAGAATCAAGTAATTTCAAAATAAATTAAAGGGGTTTCAATTACCTCATTGTCGAATGTCGTTAAGGCGTAGTTTGTCACCTCACCTTTGTTGATTTTCTCATCATCTTCGGAGGAGTTCGATTCATCCCAAAATGTGTTCTTCTTGTTACGTTCAAAGCAAGTAGTTGCATTCTTTTTGTTCTTTAATTTTTATTTAATGAACTTTTTAAATTTCTTAGTGAGTTCAAGTTCACCATCACTTGAGCTTATACTCGAGTGGTCTTCAAATGTTCTAAGTTTGAAATCCTTCATGTTCTTTGGAATATGGTTCTCGAGTTCTTCACATGCATTGCATGTCATTTCATAGGTCATCAAAGACCCTATTAGTTCTTCGATCAAAAAACATTTAAATTTTTTGATTCTTGAATGGCGATTACTTTTAAATCCCAAGTTTTAGAAAGTGAGCACAAAATCTTGTTAACGAGTTTAAAATTCGAAAAGCTTTTACCAAGTTCTTTTAGACTATTGATGACATCCGTAAAACGGGTGTACATGTCTCCAATAGTCTCTCTTGGTTCTATATAAAATATCTCAAAATCATGCATAAAAAAATTTACTTTAGAATCTTTTACACTACTTGTGCCTTCATGTGTGACTTCTAATGTGTGCTAAATCTCGAAAATCGTTTCGCAAGTAGAAACCCGATTAAATTCGTTTTTGTCTAAGGCACAAAATAAGGCATTCATAGCCTTTGCATTTAAAGAAAATATCTTCTTCTTCAAATCATTCCAATGGTTCATTGGAAGAGAAGACATTTGAAAACTAGATTTAATTATATGTCATAAATCGAGATTCAATGAAAGTAAGAAAACTCTCATTCGAGTTTTCCAATAAGTGTAGTCTGTCCCATTGAAAAAGGGAGGACGAATGATAGAGTGACCCTCTTGAAAGCCGAAATGAGTCATTTCTCTTGGGTGTTAAACCAATTGAGAAATCACAAGGCTCTTATACCAATTGTTAGGATCAAGAGGTCGGCACTAAGAGCGAGGGGTGAATTAGTGCAGCAGAAAGATTACGTCTCGATTAAAACTTCATTTGATAAAAATCGTTTCCGACGAAAACCTTTTTGTAAAGATCTTAACTTGAAACCCGTTTGTAAATATATTGAAAGCAGTAAGTGATTAAAGAGGTTTGCAGTAAAGATAAATTGCATAAAGGAAATGCAAACCTGATTTTAGAGTGGTTCGGTCAATATGACCTACATCCACTTTCGGCTTCCTCCTCCGACGAGGTCACTGGCGTCCACTACAAGCCTTCCTTCAATAGACGAAGGCCAATCACCTTTTACACCCCTCTTCTCCTTTTACCGGGTTTAGGAGATTAACTCTTACAAGCACTCACTCTCATCTCTAAATAGAAATCTAAGTTTAAGCTAAAGGAGGGAATACACTTATAATCACAGCAGCATTTTCTCTCTTTTAATCGCTCAATGCTTGTGTGCTTTAACCAGGGATGAGAGGGGTATTTATAGGCTTCAAGTTGATTCAAACTTAAAGCCTAAAACTTTTCCATCCCGAGTTCCCCGGGCACGGGCGGTACCATCGCCCAATGTCAATCACACTGACATTGCCCTAGGCGGTACCACCGCTTGGGGGGCAATGCTAGGCGGTACCACCACCCAGACTAGCGGTACCACCGCTTGGCACCCTGCTAGGGGTGGTACAACTATCCAGACTGGTGGTACCATCACTTGACATAGTCTCGAAGATTGTGCCATGACGGTAAGACTTCTTGAGGCACTATTTGAGTCTCTTATTGGGCCCAACATAGTTCTTACATGGGCCTAGCTGGCCCATAATTGGGTTGGCCCAAATCCAAGCCCAATTACGTGCTAACTACGAAATCCTAACACATTTGCTAAGCTAAACAAGTCCATATGTCTATTCTTCCGGCGATCTTCCAACGAACTTCCGACGATCTCTCGGTAATGTTCTAGCGGACTCCCGGCAAGCTTTTGGACTTCACGACGATCTTCTTGGTGAGTTCCAATGAGCTTCTCTAGCAAGCTCTGAGACTTTTCAGCTGGTTCTGCCAGAACTTCCGATGAACGTCCAGACTTCCGACGAACTCTCGAACTCCCAATGAAATTGCGTCCTTGACTCCGGGACTTCATTTTGCTTCATACCTTGCCATTGTAGTTAATCCTACACATGTAAAATACACTTCAATCTAGACAATTAATACTAAGCATTAATCATGTTGTCCGACATGTCATTGGTTCCTCGACGCTTCATCCGATTCTTCGCCGCATCGTCTTCTCTTGCAGCCTATTATCTAATCAGCCAGTTGACTCCGCAACTCTGATATCCTTGGTGCAATATCCACTCTTCTTGGTCTGATGCCCAAATTTATGGCCTGAAGCCTTCTGTCAATACGTCGACCGATCCATCGGCCCGACGTCTAATCTTCTGATATGTTCCTCCGACCCAACATGATTTTTTCTACTTTAATTGTCTCATCCTGATCGAAGTATCCTACGTCACTCAAAACGCAAATGAAAACATAAACATTTATTGATTAGTTTTATCATTAAAATTCGAGATTCAACAACAACCAAGTTGATGATGCTATAATTGGTCACATAGATCGCAAAGGTGGGTGTCGAGCGAAGGGTGGTGGCTTACTATGGATGCCAAACTTGCCACAAGCAACACAGTAAAAGCATGGTAGTAGCCTTATCGTCGATGGTTGCTACAGTGTGCAGTAGCTTTGGCTACGAGCGGTGGTCTAAGTTAGTAGTCATAAAGGTCATGTGATGCAATGGCGAGTACATCATGCAGTTGCAATGACAATAGCGTCTTTGCTTGTGACCGATGAATCAGTTCACAAAGGTTACGTCGATATTGTTGCACAATGATTCACATCAACGAGATGTTGGTCAACCGTAGACACCATGTACAGTGGAACATTGTGTTGATCGATGGGGTCATCAGTCGACCACGTGAGAACGGCTATGCACCCCGATGACTATAGTCGATGTATAGGTAACGGACGACCTTATGGATTCTTTTAATTTTAGTCGGTGTTCTTTTGACAATTTTATAATTTTAATTCAAGTTGGTGTCCTTATGAATGTATATGCCAATAAAATTATAGTTTTGCCCTTCAAAAGTTGAAATTTTTTTACTTATATCCTTAATGATAAAATTGGCTAATTTGACATGCTATTTTTATAGGATTTGATTCTGATTATATTTTGACTACTTGATTGGATTTAGATTTAATCAATCTCATGTTGACCAAATTTAAAAAAAGTTAAATTCTGATTTGATCAATTTTAATTTTGATTGACCTAATTTGGCTTATGTTTAGTTCAAATCTATCTGCTCATGTTTGTGAAGTCCAATTATAGACTTATTCAATTAAATAGGGTTGATTGGTTTAATTTAGGATTCTATGCAGAATTTAAAAATATAAAATTTTATTTTTTTATAATTTTCTCATATGATATATTGGTAAAATTTTTGTTTGTGATAATTAAATTCTAATTATTATTTTGAGATATTTATATAGTTATTCATATGTATATATTTAAAATTATAAAATAATATTTATTTTTCATATAAATATATGATTTATAGTTATCATAATTATAATTATCATATGAGTTTTTTTCCTAATTGATATTTAATAATTAGTTTGATTATTATATTATTATTATTAAATTATATTTTATAAATTAGATTAAAGTATATTTGGTGAATATTATTTGTAACTTAAATCTCTGAGTTTTATCATTATAGAATGTTTTAAATTATATTTTTATATTATTATATTAGTCTTATAACTATCAAAGTAGCTTGGATTAATAAATTTATAAAATTATATTAAAAAATTAATTAAAATAAATATTAAAAATAATATTTATAAAGACATATGAGATTTAGATAATCCTAATAGAAAATCTACTATCAATAATTATACGATGAAATATGATGATACTAATTTGGATATCCTTACAATTAATTATTGTATACCCAAAAGTAATAATGTTATTCCATAATGATGGTTTCAGTTCTTCATCGTGGTAAAATCTTATATGAATATTAGATATATCAATATTTTATTCAAAGGTAAAATAGAGATGATATCAATCGTTCAACATATATTGAAAAACTCAAAGTATTTATATAATATTATTTTATTATAGTGATGCTTTCTTTATTAATTTATTTTATTTTTAGATTAAATTATTATAAATGATTTGAGCATGCATAATTTATACTAAGTTGTTAGATTTTCATCAGACTAGTTGAATGGATCATAGACTTATCTACTAAAAGTTTTCTAAAACAAATAATTGATAATCAAGAAAGGTCTAAATAGTTAAGTTTTATAATAATTATTAATAATATTTAGGCTTTATTATAGTATATAATTAGTATATTAAAATATTTAAAGATAAATTTAAATTTACTAACAAGTCATTAGCTGACGTCTTAACGAAAATACTAACTGAAATTCAATATGATTGTATTAGAGGAATTCAAGATTATATCCTCAAAATAACTAACAGAGTTACAAGGCTTTAGAACATTGGGTATGAATATAGTTGAATCATTTCTTGTATAATTTATTCTTAGATTAGCTCATTTAAAATTCACTATAATAAAATTAAATATAAGTAAAACTTAAATAAGTTGACTAGTATATATATGTAGAAAAAAAATTAAGATTAAAATAGTAATGACTCATAATATTTTTGGTACTACTCTAGAAGTGAATAACAATAAAAGAAAGTTGAAACATAAATCGCTTGATGTTATAAATGATATATAGACTTACAAAAGAAAAATTTTTAAGTGCTTCTATTGTGGCAAGAAAGACAATATAAAGGACTTTAAGGTTTAGTATGAAAAGACTTTGTATAAGTTTGCCCTTTATATACTTTAAATTAAATATTATAGAAGTTATTTTTTAATACTTAGTAGATTGATTCTGATGTTTCAACTTGTTAGGATTGGGGTCGGTACTAAGAAGGGGGGGTGAATTAGTGCAGTAAAAAGATTACGTCTCGATTAAAACTTCGTTCGATAAAAATCGTTTCCGACGAAAACCTTTTCGTAAAGATCTTAGCTTGAAACCCGTTTATAAATGTATTGAACGCAGTAAACGATTAAAGAGGTTTGCAGTAAAGATAAATTGCATAAAGGAAATGCAAACCAGATTTTAGAGTGGTTCGGTCAACGTGACCTACATCCACCTTCGGCTTCCTCCTCCGACGAAGTCACCAGCATCCACTAGAGGCCTTCCTTCAATAGGTGAAGGCCAATCACCTTTTACATCTCTCTTCTTTTTTTACCAGGTTTAGGAGATAACCCTTATAAGCACTCACTCCCCTCTCTTAAATAGAATTCTAACACTTAGACTTGGAAGAGGGAATTTTTAAAGAGATTGCAGCAGCGTTTCTTTGCTTTCAGACTCTCTGTGCTTGTGTGCTTTAACCAGAGATGAGATAGTATTTATAGGCTTCAAATTGATTCAAACTTAGAGCCAAAAACTTTTCCATCCTGAATTCCCCGTGCCGGGCACGGGCGGTACCACCGCCTATGTTGGGTGGTACCACCGCCCAATGTCAGTCGACACTAACATTGTGCTGGGCAGTACCACCGCCCAAGTCTGGTGGTACCACCGCTTGGGGGGTAGTGCTCGGCGGTACCATCGCCCAAACTGGCGGTACCACCGCCTGGCACCTTGCCAGGGGCGGTATAATCACCCAGACTGGCGATACCATCGCCTGACACAATCTCGAAGACTATGCCACGACGGTGAGACTTTTTGGGGTACTGTTTGGCCGTCTTATTGGGCCCAACATAGTTCTTACATGGGCCTAGCTAGTCCCTAATTGGATTGGCCCAAATCCAAGCCTCATTACGTGCTAACTACGAAATCCTAATACATTTGCTAAGCTAAACAAGTCCCTATGCCTATTCTTCCGACGAACTTCCGATGATCTCTCGGCAATATTCCGGTGGACTCCCGACAAGCTCTTGGACTTCATGATGATCTTCTTGGAGAGTTCCGACGAGCTTCTTTGGCAAGCTCTAAGACTTTTTGGTTGGTTCTGCTAGAACTTCCGACGAACGTCCGGACTTCCGACGAACTCTCGAACTCCCAACGAACTCACGTCCTTGACTCCGAGACTTCATTTTGCTTCATATCTTGCTATTGTAGTTAATCCTGCATATGATTTTACTTAATTTTGCTTCATACCTTCCGACGAACTCTCGAACTCCCGAAGCCTTCTGTCGATACGTCGACCGATCCACCGGTCCGACGTCCAATCTTCTGACATGTTCCTCTAGCCCAACATGATTTTTTCTACTTTAATTGTTTAATCTTGATCGAAGCATCCTACGTCACTCAAAACGTAGATTAAAATATAAACACATATCAATTGGTTTCATCATCAAAATACGAGATTCAACACACCTTATGTTACTAATAATAAAGATTCATTTTAATATGAAAACCAAAATAGTATAAAATATTCATCGTTACGGGGAATCATCATAAAGAAAAAGTGATAGTAATAAGTTCTTCTCGCCTATGTCTAGAAAATAATCATTTAATGAATTTTAAGAATGCATGTTATATTCCTATAATTCTAAAATTTAGATTCTTTATCTAAAATTATTAGGATAATATATTCCTTTTAGTGATTGTAAACACAATATATTTATGATTCAATAAAAGTAACTTTTAAATTATGTAGATGGTTTATACAGAATCAATATGAATTTTAAATTTACAACGATCCTATAATCAAATATTAGAATGAAATATAGTTTTATGAATTTCTTGAAATTATATATACATATGTAGGTCACTTTATATTCCCTGTTTTAGTAGAGAGAGATATATATAAGATTTCTAGATTATTGACTTGATTATAGTATGAGGATAATTGAATATGGTAATATAAGATTTTTAGAAAATAATAAATCAGTGAGAGTGAGAATCTTAAATTTTAATCTTGATATTTAGGATATATAGATTGATACTTCTTTATCATTTTATATTTAAAAATTTATTATTCTTCAAATCACTAACTTGATAAAGTGTTTGAAAGAACGTTTTGATTTATCTATAAGAATGAGATTATGATATAGGAATCAAAAGGATCCCTCACTGCTTTCAAGATTTATGGGAAGTGACGATTCAAAAAAATGGCATGATGAAATAAAAGATGAGTTTAAATCAATAGACCAAAATGATGTTTGAGAATTTATTAAATTACATAATAATTATAAAAAAATTTGTTATAAATGAGTTTTTAAAACTAAATATAACTTAAAGGGCAATATCGAATAATTAATTCCCTAAGGCCTTACATCTTAGAGTATTTAAAAGAATATGTTCTTATGATTAGATTTATGAGTAATTTATAAAAGATATAATGATATATGTTTTAATGGATAATAATTGATATATATATATATATATATATATATATATATATATATATAATGATTAAATATGATTGTCTCAATAAGATAAATTATAAGCATCATTTTAGACTATACTAGAAAGAATAAATAATATTATGGCACATAGAAGGAAGTAAGATATTGATGGTATATAACTGTTATGACTTACATTGATAGTGTAACTTAATATAATATTATTATATTTATTAGTCTTATTGGTCAATTTTATAAAATTTATATACATATGTAAAATATCTTTTTAAGAGTTTAGAATTTAATTGATTAAAATTATTTATAAATAATATTTTATTTTATTTATTTTGATTTTTGATATTTTTATGTCTTATTAAACCAAGTGAAAGAACGTTAGATTATATGATTCTTTTTAATTATGTAAGATATATTATAGATTTAATTAAATTCTAATTATGATTATAAGCTAATAGAAAGAAAGTCAAATTATGATATAATTCCTTAGAAGATGACCGAGGCTCTCATACTTATTTATTCTAAATTCTTTACTTTCGTTTATAAATAAATAGGACCTATTATATATTAAATATTATAATATCATGTCCCCTTAGTCCTTATTTATCATTTATAGAAAGAAGTAAGTCTAGTTGTAATAAGAATAGAAAGAAATGAGTCTAGTTCTTCTTATAAATCAAAATTATTATTTCTTTCCAATCCGACGATCTACAAATAAGATATTCTAAATAATATCAAAAAGTACGTTATCCTTATATTGATCTATCATTATTTGGTTTAGATTTTGATATTAAATTTTTATATAATAAAAATATGATTATGCTTACGTGTCACTTTTTATATCCAACCATGTGATAAATGTGAGGCAGAAAAGCTGCTCATGGTTCCCTCTGATCACTTTTTTTCTACTTTTACATTGAAGATATTGAGCCCACCACATTTGTCTATTTCAAAGATTCAAACCTTCTTGGTTGATCTTTTTCTTTTATAAATCAGTAGCCTCTCTCAACATTATATCCTCAAACCTGTCTTCCTTCTCTCTCTCTCTCTCTCTCTCTCGTCTTAACAACATAATTCTGCACAGGATATAGTTAATTTTCGAGCTTTCACGTTTTGGCTGCAGCTATGGCCCTTACTCTACGTTCATCGACTTCTTTCATGACCAACCCCATCGACCCCAGCAAGAGCCACAAGGCCTCCGACGAGTCCCCCAGCTTGCTCCCCCTCAGCCCCCGTAAGCCTGCCTGCCGCCTCCGAGCGGCGAAAGCGTCCAACCACGGCATGATCGAGCGAGCACCGGCAGTGCACGGGGGCTGGAAGGCCGAGCAGCTCCACGGGCTCTCCGGCGTGCACCGAGTTCCCGGAGGGACGGCTCGGGTGCCGGTCTACGTGATGCTGCCACTGGACACGGTGTCGCCGGAGGGGAGACTGCAGAGGGCGAGGGCGCTGAACGCCAGCCTGATGGCCCTGCGCAGCGCCGGGGTGGAGGGGGTGATGGTGGACGTGTGGTGGGGGCTGGTCGAGAAGGACGGCCCCCTGCGCTACAACTGGGAGCCGTATCTGGAGCTGGCGCAGATGGTGGAGAGGAACGGGCTCAAGCTTCAGATGGTCATGTCCTTCCACCAGTGTGGCGGTAACGTGGGAGACTCTTGCAGGTACATCATATTTGATGATGCTTTTGGCTTTGCCTTTTACTTTGTCGCTAATATTCATCTTGTTTAAACTTTGTCCACTGCTAATTCTATATACAATCTTGTATATGCTACCCAAAACTTGGATCCATGCAATTTTGAATTAGATATCCATCCACAAAAGGATTAGTGTCCCATGACATATCTTACTTGATTTGTGTAGATAGCAAGTGTTGGGGGCTTCTTGAGGCTAAGATTCGCCCTTCACAAATAATAGGATAAGTCACTCAAAATATTACAATTTATCAAGAGAAAATAATGCTGAAAACAGTATTTCGTATCTGATTTGTTATGCTTCGATTAGATTAACCCATAAGTATTTTTGTTTTAATTTATGTCTAGTTAAAAAAATATTGCATTTTTATTCCATAAATAAGGCCTATGTTGATTTATATGGACTTAATAGGTATTAAATAATAAAATCATATTTAAGTATTTTGGACCAATAATATAGTCTCAATGATCCCTTCAAATTGAGATTATGATATTGTAAACTATAAATAATCATTTTTAAATCTAAAAAAAGGGGTAAAGATTTGTATGCTAATCATATAATAATTTTCCAAAAAGGCCTTTTTCAAATTTACATCACTAATATAAAGTTTTGATGTTACCTAACGAAAAAATAATTTCTTTATATACAATAGTTTTACATCTTGGGATCTACCAAACCTTTCGGCTTGATATATATATATATATATATATATATATATATATATATATATATATATATATATATATATATATATATATATATATATATATATATATATATATATATATATATATAGTGTAAAACTAGAATTATTTGGGGATTTGGTCATTTCATTGGTAACACAGGCATCCAAAACTACCATAATGTTGCGTGCCAAGCTTCTTCTTGTTCGATAAGCGTTTCTTGCGTGACTCCTCTAAATTGGGAATCTCTCCCAGTTCGAAGTTTGAGGCGTCCAACTGTCTTGTTGCTTGCCTTTGTGGATTTGCTATGGTTGCTTGGCTTAGCGCAGCCTAGTCATTGATTTGATGGCTCTCCTTTGTAACAGTCGTCAATATAATATCATATGCCTCCATGGGGTTGGTGAGTCCACTTTAGCCATGTTAGGTGTACCTCCAATCAACAGTACTTGCATATATTCATCATCCCATTTCACATGACTAGTAAACTGAGGTGGAAGTGTCCTTCACATTGAGAAACAATAATTAAATATATGTTAGTCCAATTGACTTTAGAGACGCATCGAATTTAAGTCTTCAAAAATTAAAATTTGACTTTGAGACGAGAAAGCATCCATTAGAACTCAATTTTTGCTGCAACCTTAGCTCTTCAGTTTTCATTAAACATGACAAATATCAAAAGGAGAAATACTGCAACGCCGGGGTTCTGTTAGTACTTGTTGGCCTGAGCTAATCCAAAGCTTGGAAACTGAATGCAGCGTTCCATTGCCGCCATGGGTGCTTGAAGAGACGAGGAGGGATCCGGACATCGTGTACACCGACAGATCGGGACGACGCAACCCCGAGTACATCTCGCTCGGCTGCGACACGTTGCCGGTGCTCATGGGGCGAACTCCCATCCAAGTCTATTCCGATTACATGAGAAGCTTCAAGGACAGATTCAACTGCTACCTCGGCCATGTCATTGTCGTAAGCATCAAGCATCTCAACAATTCTTTGTCTTCTCGATGTCATCAAATCCAATTGTATCTTTTTCGAAGGAAAAAATGTTTCCGATTAACTCTAGAGTTCCGTACTGAACATATCAATCTCATGAAAGAATCATCAATTCGGCTTCAAATCAATGCAGTCACTTATGTACTTATTGCGCTTCAGGAAATCCAAGTAGGGATGGGCCCCTGTGGGGAGCTGAGGTACCCATCTTATCCTGAGAGCAATGGAACTTGGAGGTTTCCTGGGATTGGAGAATTCCAGTGCTATGACAAGGTGACCATCTAAGATTCGTTACATGCTCAAGATTTGCAGTTCTTTTTGCCCAGCATCCCTCTTTTGACAATGGCTAACTTTCCATATACGATCACGCATTAGATAGTCTCACAAATTAAATGGTGTTTATGCTTTGGGACAGTACATGAAAGCTTCTCTGCAAGCTGCTGCGGTTGCAGCCGGACATGAGGAGTGGGGCAAGGATGGGCCGCATGATGCTGGGCACTACAACCAGTTCCCGGAGGACACCGGCTTCTTCCGGAGAGAAGGCACGTGGAACACACACTACGGCAAATTTTTCCTCGAATGGTACTCGGGAACGCTACTGGAGCACGGCGACCGCGTCCTGGCTGCAGCAGAGGCCATATTCCGCGGCACCGGCGCCAAACTATCCGGCAAAGTTGCAGGAATCCACTGGCACTACCGAACCCGTTCTCATGCAGCCGAGCTCACCGCCGGCTACTACAACACGAGGTTCCACGACGGCTACCTGCCCGTAGCAAAGTTGATGGCGACGAGGGGCGTTGTCCTCAACTTCACGTGCATGGAGATGAGAGACGAGCAGCAACCGGGCCACGCCAACTGTTCGCCGGAGCTAATCGTTCGGCAGGTGAAGCAGGCGGCCAAGGCAGCCGGAGCGGAGCTGGCGGGGGAGAATGCATTGGAGAGGTACGATGAGAAGGCGTACTCGCAGGTGTTGGCTACGAGCAGGGCCGACGACAGCATTGGCCTGAGTGCCTTCACCTACTTGAGGATGAACAAGAGGCTCTTTGAAGGTGAGAATTGGCGGCACTTCGTCTCGTTCGTGAAGAGCATGTCGGAAGGTGGAAGGAAGGTTGTGCCCCACAAGAGTGATTGCAGCCACTCCGACCTCTACGTTGGTCACATCACCGGATGCAAGAACTCGAAGATGGCTGAAGCATCCGCTGCCTGATGACTACGAGAATACATACGGAGAATACATACGCAGATCCATGTATACATAATTGGATATGGTTGTTCGGTGTAATTATAGCTGCACGCATAGCAAACAATACACCAGAATTTAAGGACTATACGTAGAACCAAACAAAATTGAAAACTAGTTGGTTGGGCAAAGTATATGTTCATTCAATTGAAGAAATATATATTTATATGACAGGTTTTAATAATTATCTGTAGTTTCATTTTTTTTTTTGTCAATATATGTAGTTTATTTTTCATCATGCAATATCAGGATATATTGCTTTCAAACAGTGGCAAAAATCTCATCTTATTGACACCGTCGATGGGGATTTAAAATTACTATGTTACAATTCTAAAAACTTTGGATAGATTATGAGTCTTTTATACATGATCAAAGAGGCAATGGAAGGATGATCTTTGTGCCCTGTTATTTACTTGTATTTCTTATGACTCCTAATATATAAATCTGCCCTGTGGGTGGAATTCTATGATTTCTAATGTTACTCTGTTGGCTCTCTAACTTTTAAATTATTTTTATAAATGATAAATGGTGAAGGTGAGATTTTATCTTTGAGTCAAATACAAATTTCCTACATTCACAATCTTCCTAACATCACCATGTATGGTTATTTTTGTCTCAAACGCCTATTACTCGATGGGTTATAATTGATTATTAGCCTATATAATTATCATGTTGTTTTATTGATGAAATTAGTTTATGACTTTAAAGTACTTATAAAAATCTATGTATATATATATATATATATATACTTATTTATTGATTATTAATTTTTATTAGATTAAAACTTATCTAGAAATCCTAAATCCAAATATTTTTTTGTTATAACGGGTTTATAAGGATTGAACCATAATGATTAATGGTATATCTCGATTGTGTACCCATCTATGCCACATCGTTATGAGTCTTAAGCCGAGATTTCGAATTTTGTACATTACAAATATAATAAATTTTACTGAGTCGAGATGCTTGACAACATATCGAAAAAAAAGAATTATAGCCAAATATTTTTCCCATAAAACCAAACCTAACATATGAGATTCAAAAATAAGGAAATATATTTTTTTCTTCCAATGGCTCCAAATATTGCCTTTAGGTTAGCATGGGTGATATTTCTTCAAAATCATGTAATCCTTATCATCTGAATTAGGTAATTCTTAAAAAAATTAGGTTAGCATGGGTGATATTTCTTATCATCTGAATCAAGTAATCCTTCAAAAGATCATTGTCCTCAAAAGTATAGATAGATGATGGAGATATAACTTATATATCAAGGTTAAAAATGATAGTTTTTATTCTATCAATCATTATAGATACTTTAGAGGTGTCTTTATCAGGATGAGGATTATGTATAAAAGAGATAGGGCTAGTAAGTAACGATGGAGAAGATACAATCATATGTTGGTTTTGGCTATTAAACCTAGAAGGAGAAGTGGCAAAAAAGATATAATCGGAGGACATATTGATCTCTCAGGCTACCATAGTTGCAAAGGAAGGAATCATTATTTCAGAGATATTAGAAACTGATTGGATAGGGTATTAGATTGGCTACAAATTTATTAAAGTTGTTGGGACTTGATCTAACTTGGATCTACCATCTAAATCCATAAGTAGCCCATGCAGGGTCATTAGGCTTCTTGAGATCCAAAATCTATGGGGGAGGAGATGGAGGGAGTAAGATATATATCCTTATTTGGATTTGTACTTTTTATACTTTTTTGAAATAATACGATGCATGGACATTGGAAGACATTAGGGTTAGCCTCCACAATATATTTTATTATGTGCATAGCACATATTGAACTATTAGGTTGTTGTTCCTCTGTTGTTGCCACCAATCTTAAAGCTAAATTTTTTTTATGGAAAGATCGACACTTATCACAAATCCAATATTCAAAAATATGATTATCAAAAGAATTAGAAACTATAATTGATTGAGATTTCACACCCGAGGGTATAGGATCCCCATCTTAAGCTTTAGTTAAAGAGAAGAAATAAAAAATAAAAGAATAATGGTTAAGTTTATGACTTAATCTATCATATTGATAGTGGCGATTCTCATAAGAAATTACTAGAAAAATTTCAATGTTAAAAGAACCAATTCATAAAGCCTATTTAAGGGGTTGAGTAATGTCGATTTCAACATAAATTCTTATAAAATTTTCATATTCATATTTAAGAGATGAGGGATCAATCTTAAGAGAATGAGCTATTAAAGAAATGATAGGAAATAGGGACTCTTTATTCCAATATTCCATTGGAAGTTCAAGCAAATGAATCCAAAGGGGAGTAGTATTGATATATTCAAATAGCAGTTGAAAATTAGGACATTAAGGAATGAGTTATAAAATTTCTCTACAGAAATGCCAAAGATCCTTAGTTAAAACCCTAAGTGCATAAATAAAAGCAAAAGAAATGAATGGCCAAATTTTTGATAAAAAAATTAGTAAAATCGGAAGAGGAGGGTGGTGATTGAGGTAGGAAGCCCACAGACAATAAAAAACTTTTACCTCCTCGAACTGAATATAGTCAATGGAGGAAATCTTGATGCATTCTAATGTTGATTTGTGCGGCAAGTTGTTAAAGGCCACACCACCTATGAAGGCTTAATAGTATTTATCGGAGGCATGTCACTTTTACCATGGGAGGAAGATGAAAAAGATGTAGTATCACCTTTGTTGGGGTTGAAAATACCTTTAGTGGATTGGGGGAGTTATTAAGGTGGGAGGGGAGCAAAGGGCTACCATTTTAAGTATAGTCAGCATTTAACGACAATTATATATCTATGAACAATTAGATTTCTTTAGTTCAAAATCATCTACACGAAAATGTTAAGATCTCTTAAGTTTTGTTGTAATTTTATTCTCAACATACTATTTTATTGGTATAATAGACTAGGAAATAATTATTGATACTTTACTAACTATTGTATTTTTCTTAGATTAGCACCTAGATATAATTAGATTTCTTTTTTTCTTTTCTCTAGTTTGACTATATGTACTTCATCCTATATATAAGCAATAATATAGAAAAGTAAAATTCTCTTCTTCTATCATCTTGTTTAAAGTATCATAGTAAAATTAGGTTCTGATTTTTTTTTCTTTACCAACTATGGTATATGGTAGATTTGTTTCTTTCTCTTAGCTTTCATTGCTGAAAGTCTTCTTTTTATTTCTACCTATGTTTGAAATTTCAAAGTTTATTCTAATCTTTCTAAACATGCTACAACGATTATGAATTGGAGTATAATTTGATAGTTTTATCATAAAGATCATTTGAATCTATTTGAATTAAGAATTTAGCTCATAGGTAATTTTTATATCATGAGATTCATCTTTTAGCATGTTTCATATTGGTAAAAACATACAATTTAAACTATTAAGCCTCAAATTTTGATAAAAACATATTTGATTTTATACAATTTCTTAAATTATTAATTTATCTGATATTCGATATGACATTCTAGAACTTAGTGGTGATAATTATAAGATATGGAAGGAGATGATTCTCCTCCATTTAGGATGGATGAATACTGATTATGCTATTAAAAAAGACGAACCACCTATAGTCACTAATATCAGCACTCCAACTGATGTCACATTATTTGAGCGATGGGAGCGATCCAATCAGCTCAACGTGATGTTTATCAAGACTAAGATAACTGCTGGCATACGTGGTTCTTTTGACCAGCATAAAAAGGTTCGAGACTTGCTACAAACTATCGATGAGCAATTCATCACTTCGAAAAATGTACTAGCAAGTACCATAATAATGAAATTATCATCCCTTAGACTCACTAACATAAAGGGTGTGTATAAGCATATAATGCAAATGCGAGATATTGTGGCTCAACTTAAGAAACTCGAGGTTAATATGTCAGAATCCTTCCCGCACTATATTTTGAACACCCTTCCACCCTAATACAGGCCTTTTAAAAGTTCATACAATACATATAAGGATAATAATTAATGACCATGTGTGTTCAAGAAGAAGATAGGCTAGTGATGGAACTGGGTGAGAGTGCACTGGTGATAATCACTCGCGGGAAGAATAAAACTGACAAAAATCAAGCCAATCAAAAAGCTCATCAGTAAGGAAATGATAAAATACTACCCAAAGCTGATATCAAGAAAGAAGCAAAGTGTTTCTTTTATAAAAGAAAGGGACATATGAAGAAGGAATGTACAAAATTCCAACAATGGCTTGAAAAGAAAGGTAAACCAACTTCGTTTGTGTGTTATGAATCTAATATAGTTAATATTAATATTAACACTTAGTGGATTGACTCTGGATCAACAATCTACATTGCAAACTCTTTGTAGGGTATGTAAAACCTAAGGAAGCCTGTGGGAAGCAAGTAAAATATCTTATTAGGTAATAAGATGGGCTCACATGTGGAGGCAATTAGAACATGCATTTTAACTTTAAGTAGTGGTTTTGTTTTAAAATTGAAAAATACCTTTTATCTACCAAGTTTCTCATGAAACTTAATTTATGTTTCTAGACTTGTACTAGTTGGATATTTTTTTAATTTTCAAGACACATCATTTCATTTATTATATAAATCTGATTGTGTTAGGAAATATATCTTGTCTGATGGTTTTTATCATATGTTCTTATAAAATGATGACACTCAAAGTTCAATACATATTCACTCTAGCACTAAAAAGTGTAATATTAATGAGGACTCCTCTATGTTATGACATTAGAGATTAGGACGTATCTCTGTAAAGAGAATTAAGAGATTAGTTAATGATGGGGTACTTAGTACTCTTGATTTATTAATTTTAAGACTTGTGTGGACTGTATTAAGGGAAAGTAGACTAATAAGTCCAAAAAAAGTGCTAATAGGAGTTCAGACATATTAGAGATCATAATACTGATATATGTTGTCCAAACATGGACACACATGGTCAGAAATACTTCAGCTCCTTTATAGATGATTACTCACGATATATGTATATCTATTTGCTTCATAACAAAAATGAAACATTAGATGCCTTCAAAGTCTTTAAGGATGAAGTTGAGAACCAATGTGGTAAGCAAGTTAAAATTATGAGATCACATAAAGGTGGAGAATATTATGGTAGATATACTAAAAATGGACAAGCACTTGATCTTTTTGCTAAGTTTATTCAAGAACATGAGATTGTTACCCAATACGCTACGCCTAGTTCTCTATACCAGAATGATATTGTAGAAAGAAGAAATCGAACATTATTAGACATGGTGCGGAGTATGCTTAGTAACTCTAATCTTCCTAAGTTCTTGTGGACTAAAGTACTAAAGATAGCTGTGTATATATATTAAATCGAGTTCCAACCAAGGCTGTCCAAAAGACACCATTTGAATTATGAAAAGGTTGGAAACTGAGTTTACAACATATGCGCGTTTGGAGATGTCCGTTGAGGTTATGATATATAATCCACAAGAGAACAAACTGGATCGGAGGACTATTAGTAGATATTTCATTGTATATATCGAAAAGTCCAAAGGTTACATATTCTATTGTCCATCTCACACAACTATGATTGTAGAATCAAGAAACGTTAAATTTCTTGAGGATGACATAATTAGTAGAGGCGATTGATTTAGGAACATAGTTTATACATATGATCATATAGAATCTCAACCTTCCACATTAAATGATAGATTGGTTATAGTTCATAGCACTCCTCAAGTACAAACTAGTGCTGAACAATCAATCATTGAAATTTCATAAGTTGCTGACAATATTCTAATAGATCAAGTAGTTCAGGAATTATAACAAGCTCTTAGACAACTAGATGAACCATAAGTTCATCAGGGAAACATTGGTACAACATTAAGAAGATCTACTAAAAATAAAAGATCAGCAATTCCTAGTGATTATATTATATATCTACAAGAATTTGACTATAATATTGGAGTATAAAATGATCCTGAAACCTTTTCACATTCCATGAGTTGCAACGAATCAAATTTGTGGCATGATACCATAAAAGAAGAGATGAATTCTATGATGAGCAATAGAGTTTGGGATCTTGTAGAGTTGCTTAATGAAGCAAAGGCTATTAGTTGCAAATGAGTCTTTAAAACTAAGAAAAATTCGTTAGCCAACATTGAGAGATACAAGGCAAAGCTTGTTGCAAAGGGATTTACTCAAAAGGAGGGAAACGATTATACGGAGACGTTTTATCCTATATCTAAAAAAGATTCTCTTCGTATCATTTTGGTATTGGTTGCTTATTCTTTACCTTGAATTGTAACAAATAAATATAAAAATAGTATTTCTTAATGGAAATCTTGAGGAAGAGGTTTATATGAAATATCCTGAAGGTTTCTCCTCTTGGTGAACACTTAGTTTATAAGCTTAAGAAGTCTATATACGATTTAAAACAAGTCTCTCGCTGATGATATTTTAAATTCTATGAAGTGATTTCTTTATTCGGATTTGTTGAAAATCTCATGGATCAATGCATATACCAGAAGGTCAATGGGAGTAAAATATGTTTCCTTGTTTTATACGTAGATGATATTTTGCTTGCAACCAACGATAAGGGTTTGTTGCATGAGGTGAAATAATTTTTTTCTAAAAATTTTGATGGTGAAGCATCTTATATCATTAGTGTTAGGATCAGGGTCAGCACTAGGGGGGATGAATTAGTGCAGCGGATAAACTCATGTCGTTTTCGGAAAAACCTTTTCATACATTGAAAACCAATTATGGAAATATGCTTAGATTGAAAGTGTACGAAAAAGTATTGAAGGCAGTAAGCTATTAAAGGGGTTTGCAGTAAGGTAATAGCAAGAAGTAAATGCAAACCAGAGAAGACGGTAGTTTATAGTAGTTCGGTCAATCGTGACCTACATCCACTCCTCGGATTCCTCTTCCGTCGAGGCCACCGACATCCACTAGAGGCCTTCCTTCAATAGGCGAAGGCCAACCATCTTTTACAACTCAATTCTCCTTTTACTGGGTTTAGGAGATAACCCTTACACCTCACTCACTCCTCTCTCAAATTATTCTAATACTTATAACTATGAGAGGAGCTCACACAAGATTGTAGCAGCATTTCTATACTTTTTTTCTCTCAATACTTATGTGCTTTAACCAGGGATGAGAGGGGTATTTATAGGCTTCATGTTGATTCAAACTTGGAGCCTAAAAATATCTCATCCTGGGTTCCTCGTGCACGGACGATACCACCGCCTGCGCTGGGCGGTACCACAGTCCAGTGTCAGTCTTCGCTGACATTGCCCTGGGCGGTACTATCGCCCAGGTCTGGTGGTACCACTGCTTGGGATGCAGTGCTGGGCGGTACCACCGCCTGACACAATCTCGAAGACTGTGCCATGACGGTGAGTCTTCTTGGGGCACTGTTTGGGCCTCTTATTGGGCCCAAAATAGTTCTTACATGGGCCTAGCTGGACCCTAATTAGGTTGGCCCAAATCCAATCCCAATTACTAACTACGATTTCTAAGACATATTCTAAGCTAAATAAATCCCTATGTCAATTCTTCCGGCGAGCTTCCGGTGATCTTCCGACGAACCTCTAGCGAACTCTCGGCAATGTTCCGGCGGACTCTCGGCAAGCTCCTGGACTTCACGACGATCTTCTTGGTGAGTTTCGATGAGCTTCTCTAGCAAGCTCCGTGACTTCTCGGCTGGTTTCCGCAGAACTTCCGATGAACGTCCAGACTTCCGACAAACTCTCGAACTCCCAACGTGATCTCGATCTTGACTTCGGGACTTCATTTTGCTTCATGTCTTACTATTGTAGTTAATCCTACACATGTAAAACACACTTCGATCTAGATAATTAATACTAAGCATTAATCAAATTGTCCGGTATGTCATTGGTCCCTCGACTCTTCGTCCGATTCTTTGGCGCATCGTCCTCTCTTGCGGTCGATTGCCCAATCGGCTAGTTGACTCTGCAACTCCGATATCCTTAGCGCAATACCCGCTCTTCTTGGCCCAATGCCTGAATCCACGGCCCGAAGCCTTTTGTCGATACGTCAACCGATCCACCGACCCGACGTCCAATCTTTTGACATGTTCCTCCAGCCCAACATGATTTTTTCTGCTTTAATTGTCTCATCCTGATCGAAGCATCCTGTATCACTCAAAACACAGATTAAAACATAAACACATATTGATTGGTTTCATCATCAAAATTTGAGATTCAACAATCTCCCCCTTTTTGATGATGAAAACCAATCGATGACGGAGTTAACCTTAACTCCCGGAGTTTAAACAAACTCCCCCTATCAATATGGCTTATTGATAGAAACTCTTGGATTCAAAAATCTAAGCAACATGTCATGATAAAATCATAACATATAATCAACATACTTCTCCCCCTTTGTCATCAACAAAAAGGAGCAGTTCCAACTATTCATGTGTTTGGAAATACAAAAGTTCAAATCATTGCATGAAAAACATAATATCCATTTTTACCATCATACAAGTTTGTAAGCTTAGATCATTTGGCAAGTGTTACATCATGCAAGCTAGCAATTTTGAGATGTTCAAGACAGCAACTCTTGCTTCTTGAAATATGCAAGTTGCAAGCTAGCAAATTTTTGCTTCCTTTGCAATGTTTGAGCTAGCAATTTTAAAGATGTGTAAGTTGACATATTTGTTTTTCTTTGCGATAGGAAAAATAGCACTTTTGCTTCTAGAAATATGCAAGTTAGCAATCTTTGCTTCTCTTTTCGAGATGAGCAAGCTAACATATTTTTGCATCTTTTTGACTTGCAAGCTAACAAGTTTGCCTCTTTTCATGATGTCCATGCTAGAAATTTTTGCTCCCCCTTTATTATTATCAAAAAGAAGGGAAGACCCTTTATATCAATTTTCAGATTATGACAAAGATAAGTATCAATCTTATTTGTGCATCATTATATATTCGAATTAAAACATGTACAATTTCAAAAACCTTATTTTTCAAGCACGATACTAAAAAATAAATCAATCATCATTAATGAGCATATCATACATAATACTCAAATATTAAAATTTTTAAGTATTTATCAACATGTTAATCATGATACCAAACATTCATCATTTAAAGCATTCATGATACACATCATATGCATTACATACATCATCATAAAAAAAAATAAGTATTGCATGTATCATTCCATCACATGGACAATATCAAGAAGAGTCATAGTATGAAGAATCTTGATTCATAGAAAAATATCATGTATCAAATATCGAGAAATCAAGATGATGATGAGATGAAGACATTCCTATAGCAAAAAGATGTCATGTAAATGATCTCGATTTATGTATAATATCTCTCAATTATAACTCAAAAAAAAAAATCATGATTCATTTTGATAAATTTCAATAAGAAGATACAAGAACACATAGTAGGAGATCTTGATTCATAAATGATTTCAAGTTATAAATCATGAGAAATCAAGATCATGATTTCGATAAAACTCATTAAATTCAAATCATCAAAATCTCAACATTACTTTCAAGAGATTCATATAAATCAATAAGATAGAGAAAAAGAATTTTCAAGAACAATGCTTTTCTCTTTTTAGTTGTTTAAATTCATGTGATTTATTTTATTTTTTCCAAATAAAAATGTGTATAAACATTTAGGATCGAAAAATGAATTTCAACATAAAAACCATCAAGACTAATAAATCATAAAAATCATCATGTATAACTTTAAAATCTCATGCATAAAATTATCGATCATGGTATCAAAACATTTAATATTTTCATTACATCATTATGCATTACTTCAAATCAAACATGATTTCATTTAATTAAAATCGAGAAAGAAATCAACATGATACACATTATTACTTCTTAACCACATATAGCATGATTTCATAAGGTATTTTTAATCAAGTTCATTGTAGTCATGCATTTTTATTTTTAGATAAATCTAACTTTTCATGCTTAGTTTCCGTACAAAAAGTCATGCATCATTTTTAAAATCGGAAGGCAATATGAAAATCATTAAGATATAAATCACTAAGATATACAATATTGCTTCTCAAGCACATACATAGAATTAATCATATTTGTTGTGCAAGCATTAGATTAATATTTTATTATATTTTTATATAATTTTCATGATCATTTTTAAAAATTACTTAGAAGGATAAGCATGATTCCTAATTTTTTATATTTTCATTACATTATGTAATTTAAAAAATAATTTTTCTAAACTAAATAAAAAAGAAAATACATCATGGAAAGCATCAAGTAATTTCAAAATAAACTAAAGGTGTTTTGATTACCTCAACATCGAAAGTCGTTAAGGCGTAGTTTGTCGCCTCGCCTTTGTTGATTTTCTCCTCGTCTTCGGAGGAGCTCGATTCATCCCACTTTTTATTCTTCTTCTTGCGTTCAAAGCAAGTATTTACGTTCATTTTGTTCTTTAATTTTTATTTTATGAACTTTTAGATTTTATTTGTAGTTCAAGTTCACCATCACTTGAGCTTATGCTCGAGTGGTCTTCTTTTGTTCGATGTGTCAAATCCTTCCTGTTCTTTGGAAGGTGGTTCTCACATTCTTCACGTGCATTGCATGTCATTTCATAGGTCATCAAAGACCCGATAAGTTCTTCGATCAAAAATGTATTTAAATTTTTTGATTCTTGAATAGCGATTACTTTTGAATCCCAAGTTTTAGAAAGTGATCGTAAAACTTTACTAACAAGTTCAAAATTCGAGAAACATTTGCCAAGAGCTTTTAAACCATTGACGATATCCATAAAACGGGTGTACATGTCAACAATAGTTTCGCTCGGCTTCATTCGAAAAAGCACGAAATCATATATTAAAAAATTAATTTTTGAATCTTTAACTTTGCTAGTTCCTTCATGCGTGATTTCAATAGTGTGCCAAATTGTTAGGATCGAGAGCACTAAGAGGGGGGGGGGTGAATTAGTGCAGCGGAAATCTTTCAGCGATTAAAAACGAAAGCTGCGTTCGTTCGATAAAAACTATTTTGATGCAAAAGCCGATTCTAAGATTACTTATGATTAAGTGCAGTTTACGTTTAAACACGATTAGCGTCTAAACGCAGTTTGCGTCTAAATGCAGATTGCGTCTAAACTCAGATTGCGTCTAAGCGCAGTTTGCATCTAAGCGCAGATTGCGTCTAAGCGCAGTTTGCGTCTTAACACAGTTTGCGTCTAAGCGCAGTTTAAGCAGAAGTATAAAGACAATGTGCTGCTATTGTACAGCTCAAAAAGTAATCTACAAAAAGCATATTTACGTCTAAACGCAGATTTACGTCTAAACGCAGATTTACGTATTAAACGCAGATTTACGTCTGAACTTTGAAACTCGTTTGTATACTCGCAGAAGGCAGTATGCAGTTGAAATCAAGACGTAAACGTAAACTGAAATCTGATGATTGTGCGAGGAAACCCGATTTACGTCTAAATGCAGTTTTACGTCTAAATGTTGAAACTCGTTCGTAAAATTGCAGAAGACAGTTTGCAGTTATAAATAGAATCAAAATGTAAATGTAAACTGCAAAGAAACTCGTTCGTAAAAGCGCAGAAGACAGTTCGCAGTTATAAACAGATTCAAGACGTAAATGTAAGCTGCAATGTAAAGATCGTACGAAAACACCTTTTGACGTCTGAATGCAGATTCAGAAAGATTAGAACTTAGAAACTTGTTCGTAAAAGCGCAGAGAGCAGTAGCTATGTAGGAGGTTTGCAGTAATGATAAAGTGCTCAAAATAAACGCAAACCAGAGATTTAGAGTGGTTCGGTCAGTCTTGACCTACTCCACTTTGGCTTCCTCCACCGGCGAGGTCACCGACGTCAACTAGGGGCCTTCCTTCAATGGGCGAAGGCCAACTGCCCTTTTACAGTTTCTCTCCTTTTGACGGGCTCTGGAGACAACCCTTACAGATCCTTTCTCTCCTCTCTTTACAACTCAAGACTTGAAGAACAGAGAAGAGGAGAACTTTTGGACTTTACACAAATTTGAGCTCTTAGAATCACTGAAAAGATCAAGAATTCGGTGTGGATCTGTATATTTTCAGTGTTGAATGGGTGGGGTATTTATAGGCCCCAACCCAATTCAAATTTGGAGCTCAAAACGATCAAATCCCGGAATTCCGGGATCAGGCGGTTGCACCTCTTGACTGGAGAGGTTGCACCGCCTGGCAGAGCTCGAAGACTGAGCCCAGGCGGTGCCACCTCTTGACTGAGGCGGTTGCACCTCTCTGCCAGAGCTCGAAGACCGAGCTCAGGCGGTGCCACCTCTCTGTCAGGGAGGTTGCACCGCCCAGTCTAGCTCGAAGACTGAGCTCAGGCGGTGCCACCTCCTGGCTGGGGAGGTTGCACCGCCCAGTCTCGCTGGGAGGCTTAGCCCAGGCGGTGCCACCTCCTGGCTGGGGCGGTGCCACCTCTTTCACTATTTCAGCTCACTTGGTTTGGCTCCAAACTTGGACCAAACCAGTCCGAACTTGGGCCTAATTGGCCCCTACTTGGGTTATAGGATTAACACCTAATCCTAACCCTAATTAATGTGCTAACTATGATTTTAAAGACATT
Organism: Musa acuminata AAA Group; assembly: GCF_036884655.1. Classification (NCBI taxonomy): domain Eukaryota; kingdom Viridiplantae; phylum Streptophyta; class Magnoliopsida; order Zingiberales; family Musaceae; genus Musa; species Musa acuminata. Next base: position 28,135,807 of record NC_088330.1, read on the forward strand.
TTCTAAGCTATTACAAAGTTCGCAAGTCAAGACTTCTTCTAGCGAGCTTCCGGCAAACTTCCGGCGGTCTTCCGATGAACTCTCGGAAACCATTCTGCGGACTCCCGGCAAGCTCCTAGACTTCACGATTTGTTCTTAGCGAGTTCCAATGAGCTTCTTCGACAAGCTCCGATCTTTCTCGGCGAGCTCCGCGAACTCCCAACGAACCTTCGGACTTCCGTCGAACTCTCGAACTCGCAACAAATCCTTCGCGCTTGACTCCGACACTTTGTTTCGCTTTATGTCTTCATCGTTATCATAGTTAATCCTGCACAATTAAAACAAAAATTCGATCGAGACAATTAATCCTAAGCAATTAACCAAGTTGTCCGGCATGTCATTGGTCCCTCGACGCTTCGTTTGATTCTTCGGCGCATCGTCCTCTCCTGCGGCCTATTGCCCAATCCGCCAGTTGACTCCGCAACTCCGATATCCTTGGCACAATAACCGCTCTTCTTGGCCCGATGCCCGAGTCCACTGCCCGAAGCCTTATGTCGATACGTCGACCGATCTACCGGCTCGACGTCCAATCTTCTGACATGTTCCTCCGGCACAACATGATTTTCCTGCTTTAATTGTCTCATCCTGATCAAAGCATCCTGCGTCACTCAAAACACAGATTAAATCATAAACATATATCAAGTAGTTTCATCATCAAAATACGAGATTCAACAATCTCCCCCTTTTTGATGATGACAACTACTTGATGACGGAGTTAAACTTAACTCCCGGAGTTTAAACAAACTCCCCCTATCAATATGCCATATTGATAGAACCTTGAATTCAAACTGAATTCAAGTCATTGCAATATTCATCATGAATACTTGCAACACGTCAACATGAACATATGCATAAACTTATGCATCACATGTAATGTCATCAACATACTTTCATCAACATACTTCTCCCCCTTTGTCATCAACAAAAAGGAGAAGTATCACAATCAAGTGTTTGTGATATTGGTTCAACTCATTGCATGAAAAACATAATATCAAGTTTTATCATCATGCAGTTTTGAAGCAAATGTTACATCATGCTTAGAACATTCAAGCTATCAAGTTTTAGATATGCAAGTTTTACAGCATACAAGATAGCACTTTTATAACATGCAAGCTAGCAATGTTGCAACATTTTAGAACTTGCAAGCTAGCAATTTAGAGATGTTCAAGAAGGCAACTCTTGCTTCTTGAAATATGCAAGTTGCAAGCTAGCAAATTTTTACGATATGCAAGTTTTGCTTCTTGAGATAGGCAAGATAGCACTTTTGCAATTTTTGTTTGGCAAGCTTGTGATGTTCAAGATAACAAGCTCTTTCTTCTCTTTTGAGAAGTGTCATTTTTGCATTCGTTGCAAAGTGCAAACTAGCAAAATGCCAAACTAGCAAGAGATAATGTTTTACATGAGGAAAGCAAACAATTTGGCAAGTGTTACATTTGCATCTTCTCTTTAGATGTGCAAGAAAATAAACAAGTTTTTGCATTTTCTTGACATTTCAAGCTAGCAATTATAGGTGATGTTCAAGATAGCAATTTCTTCTCTTTTGTAATTTTTGCCTTTTTCTTGAATTGTGCTAGCAATCTATCTCCCCCTTTGTCATTGTCAAAAAGAAGGGAAAAACCCTTTACATCAATTTCTAAATCATGACAAAGGTAAGTAATCATTCTTATTTGTGCATCATTATAGTTTCAATGCACAAATTCATTAACATTACATTTCATTTTTTTTATGCACGATACCGAAAAATTAATCATCATCATGAGCATATCAAACATGATATTCAAGCATTCATGATATATCATTTTGGCAACATAATCATAGATATTCAAACGATGGTATCTAAATGTCAGAATTCATTACATCCTTTTATGCATGATCATTGACTCCTCATTTGTATTTTATGCATTATTTCATTTCATCTCATAAGCAATATCAAGAAGAGTTATTGGATGATGAGATAAATATTTTATGAATACACGGAATATCATAAGTGTTTCATGTATTCATATTATCACATGAAGCATATTATCATTTTTAAGATTCATAACATGAATAACGTTATTACTATTTCATCAAAATCAATTTCGAGATTCACACAATATCATGAAATCATTAATCTCGATAAGATGGGAAAAGCATTTTCTTTTTAAGTGATTCTTTTTACACATCACAAAAAAAAAACTCATTCATAATTCAAGTGATTTACAAGATATCATAAATGAATTTATCACTTGTATTTCATCAAAATCGAGAACTCTAGAGATAGAAAATGATTGAAGCATTTAACATGATTGATGCATGATTCATATTTAAAGTGTATCTTATGTCATAAATACGAATCAAGCATTTGTCAAATCTGACATCATCCTCAAAATTACATTCAATAAATTCATGTATGACAAGCATAGATTTATTGAAAAATCAATAAGATAGAGGATTACATTTCAAGTGTTCATCAATTGTAGCATTTCATCATATGGTAAGATATCAATGCGTAAAACTGTGAAGCAAGATTTTGTTTGATATCTTGATACAGGGCATATAGCAATGATAGCAATCATATATTTCTTGGTGATGCAAGCATGGGATAATCATAGCATAGTGTTTATAGCATCAATTCATATATTTCTCCCCTTTTCTTTAAGTGTTTCATCTTAAGTGATCGATTTCATGTTAGCATGCCTTTTCATTTATGTCAAATGAAAACATGCATCAACGTTTAGGATCGTGAAATGAATTTCATCATAAAACCATCATCATGTATAACTTTAAAATCTCAAATCTTTATTCTTATGTCAAAATCATACATCATATTTAACAAACAAAGACAATGAAAAATATCAAGCCTTCTAGATAAAAGCCATGTATCGTCATTGAAAAGCAATATGAAAATCATCAAAATATACATTCTTGCTTCTCAAGCACATAAATAAGATTTAATCTTACTAGGTGTACAATCATTAGATTTCTATCTTGCATTAACATAAGACATGCAATTTTCATTATCATTTTCAAAATTACAAGCATGATCATATTTTTGCATTTTCATTATTAAATTATTAAAAATGTAATTTTCAAGAAAATTTAAAGAAAAAGAAAAATGCATCATGAAAAACATCATGTAATTTCGAAGTAAATTAAAGGCATTTTGATTACCTCAGCGTCGAAAGGCGTAAAGGCGTAGTTTGCCACCTCGCCTTTGTTGATTTTCTCCTCGTCTTCAGATGAGCTCGATTCATCCCAATTTTTGTTCTTCTTCTTGCGTTCAAAGCAAGTAGTTCCGTTCTTTTTACTTTTTAATTTTTGTTTCATTTGTAGTTTAAGTTCACCATCACTTGAGCTTATGCTCGAGTGGTCTTCAAATGTTCTATGTCCCAAATCCTTCCTGTTCTTTGGAAGGTGGTTCTCAAGTTCTTCACGTGCATTGCACGTCATTTTATATGTGATCAATGAACCAATTAATTCTTCAAGTGGAAATTGGTTCAAGTTTTTCGATTCTTGAATAGCAGTTACTTTTGAATCCCAAGTTTTAGAAAGTGAGCGCAAAACTTTGTTAACGAGTTCAAAATCCGAAAAGCTTTTACCAAGTGATTTTAAACCATTGACGACATCCGTAAAACGGGTGTACATGTCAACAACGGTTTCGCTTGGTTTCATATGAAAAAGCTCGAAATCATGTAGTAAAATATTAACTTTCGAGTCTTTGACTCTACTAGTTCCCTCATGCGTGATTTCAAGAGTGCGCCAAATATCGAAAGCCGTTTCGCACAAAGAAACCCGATTGAACTCATTTTTGTCCAAAGCGCAAAATAAGGCATTCATAGCCTTTGCGTTTAAAGAAAAATACTTCTTCTCTAAATCCGACCATTCGTTCATCGGTTTAGAGGGAAGTTGAAAACCGTTTTCAACGATATTCCATAAATCCAGATTTAGAGAAATCAAGAAAACTCTCATTCGAGTTTTCCAATAAGTATAGTCCAATCCGTTAAAGAACGGTGGACGAAAGACCGAAAAGCCCTCTTGAAGAGCCATTTCTCTCGGGTGTAAATCCGAAATGAGAAATACCCCGCTCTGATACCAATTGTTAGGATCGAGAGCACTAAGAGGGGGGGGGGGGTGAATTAGTGCAGCGGAAATCTTTCAGCGATTAAAAACGAA